>NC_057752.1:1684241-1695248 GCF_004010195.1 Chiloscyllium plagiosum
CTCGATCATATCTGTGCATGGTACCATTTTCTGAGATGAATGATAAGATGGAGGAAAATACACCAATTGTGGAGAATTTTCATTAGTATAGCGCCTGCTAGGCCAAAGTGTTATGTTTGAGGCTGTTGTTCTGTGAGCAAAAGCAGCAGCCAAGATGGGTGGAGTAAGATCCTACACACAGGAATGAGATGAATGACGAGTTATTCCATGTTGGTGATCTTAGTTGAGGGAAAGCCATTGGCCAAAGCAGTGCAGCTCTATTTTGGATCACGCTGTGGGATTTTCTTTCACCACGGTCAGACAGGTTACAGCCTCAGTTCGACTTCGAGTGGGGAAGGCAGCATACATAATGGTGTGACGCTTATGTCTGCCTTATGCTAAATATTCAGCCGAGAGCTGAACTTGAACCAGTGACCATCTGATTCAGGTAACTCACACACGTCACTATGATGTGACAGAATTGACGGCAATGCCCGTTTCTCACCTTGACAATGTTCTTCAACCAGCACAACTTTTCCAAATGTGGTGGGTTGAAGGTGGCATGTTTCATTGCCCAGCTGGTAGCTCTTACCTGTTGGCATGGCACCCTTTCAAACCACCCTCGCACACGATCAACAATAACCAGGAACAGCTTAGGAGATGAGCCGCACCATCAAATCATGTGTTTCTTTCAACAGAGCTTCAATTCACTGCTATCAGGGAGCTGGAGGCATAGTGGGAATGTCACTGGACTTGGAGGTGAGAGCTCAGTTGGTTCATGCATTCAAATCTCGCTGACTTAGTGGAATTTGAAATCAGTTACTCCTTCTGAAATGTGAAGTTAGCCATGAAGCTGTCATAAAAGCCCACAAATGCCTTTTAGGGAAGGAAATCTGCCATCCTTATCCGGTCTGGCCTACACATGACTCCAGACCCACAGCAAGGTGGCTGACTCTTAACCGCCGAGGAAACCACTCAGTTCAAGGGGCAATTAGGGATGGGCAACAAATGTTGGCCTTGCCAGCGATGCCCACGTCCATGCACGAATAAACAAGCTTTGCACTGTGCAGAGCCTACAGACACCATTTAAATTTATCTATCAGGATGTCTGATGAACAATGTAGCAACATCATTGCACACGCGATCTGAATAGCTGCTCAATTGTGCGCAGTATATACAATTTATTCACGACTGAAAATCATTGGGTATTTGTTGACCTGATCTAATGTTGGACGATATAATACCTCGATACTCCTTTGCGAGCCTGCTCTTACTTTTATTTTTGATGTGTTCGAACCCTCGCTGTAGTACTGATCTGATTCAACATCTGTAAATATCAAAGGACACACAGCCAAATCCCTTCCGAAAATATTTTTGTGATGCTGATCTGCTCACCTTTTCATTTAGTAATTGGTAATTGATTCTCCAGGAGTGGCGTTTTTAGTTGCACTGTGTAGCTGGAATGCAGTTCAGATCAATGAAGTATTAACATAAGAAGATAGACCACTGCTAGTCAGTATTAAATCAGAAACCTCAAATTAAAAGTGTAGGCATCAAATCCTAATCAGCTACCCATAATAGACATTTTGCTTCTGCTAGCTTTATTTAATGACCAACAAGTGTTAATCAACGAGAGGGTGGCACAGTGGTTAGCACTGCTGCCTCACAGCACCAGGACCCAAGTTCAATTCCAGCCTCAGGCGACTGTCTGTGTGGAGTTTGCACATTCTCCCCGTGTCTGTGTGGGTTTCCTCGCACAGTCCAAAGATGTGCAGGTTGGGGTGAATTGGCCCTGCTAAATTGCCCATGGTGTTAGGCGCATTAGTCAGAGGGAAATGGGTCTGGGTGGGTTACTCTTCGGAGGGTTGGTGTGGACTGGTTGGGCCGAAGGGCCTGTTTCCACACTGTAGGGGATCTAATCTATCCACCCAGAACACTTTGATTAAATCCTCTCTCAACGGTGGGACTGAACTGATGTTTATTACAGGCATTAAAGGACTGTGTTGTACCTTTATGAGGCTCACCTCATTTTGTCCAGACAAATAGAAACAAACTTTTGCCAATGCTCTTAATGCCATGCCTGGGCAGATGGTCAAAGCAACATTCGAAGCGAGAGCATGGAGTTGCAGTGAAGTGGCCAGCACTGAAAATAGGGCTGCTCTCCCAGCAAGGACTGGTGCGCAGCTCAGCAACTAAACATTACAACATTTCAAATCGAATGCAATTGTAAGCAATTGCTTCTTGCAAGCATTTCTCGCCATGTGCTGTAAAAAAAAATAAACAGGACACGGACCCTCAGGAACATTTAGAAAAAGCAGTTAAACTGTTCTTTATTGTCATAAAGGTTTGCAGACATGTCAGATAGACAATACACAGTCAGTCACCATTCATTTAGTGATGAGACCTTTTCTTTATGGCTATGGTAATTATGATGAATGATTACTCACGAAAACCTCTTAATTCTGTCTTTCCCTTTGTTGGCTAGCTCACAGACTTATAGAAGCTTGTGGCACAGAGACCGTTTGGCCCAGCTTTAGTGGGCTGGCCTTTTGCGTGAGCACTCAAAAACATATCAGCCCGTGCCTGACTCTCGCCCCAAAGCCCTGGAGCTTTCTTTTTCTTCAAAAGGTCGCCCTTTCTTCCCTTAAAAGATGACATGGCCACAAAGGATTTCAGGACTGGGCACGATGCTGTTCAAAGGCAGGTCTAGAGATGGTGGCATGACGTTTTTGTTGCTTTTCAGCTGCCCACAACAGTGATGAAAACTTCAACCAGCGCCCCATCTTTGGAGCAACATACCTCTGGCGAGCTGACTGGGCCGTTTGGATCCAGATGCCCAAGCGAACAGTTGGCATCCAAACTCCTGGTGGCACCTTGCCAATTTTAAGGGGAAGGTTATTGCTTGCCTTTAGAGCTGCCCAAGTGAAAGTTGCTGAAGCGGTGGGGGGGGGGGGGTGTGTGTAGTTTGCGCAATGACTGAACGATAATGATTAGGCCAGCCCTTTGCCTTCATGTTGTCTGCTGTGTATCATCATTGCACAATAAATAGCTATCACAGACGGAGCAGGTAATCTAAATAGTGAGGCAGAAGTTTGAAGCACATAAGCCTGAAAATTACAGTGAACAATGTGATCACGAAAACATCTCAACACCATCCTGTGCAAATTCCCCTCTCCCAGTAAATCTCCAGAATTTGACCCACTAAACTCTCATCTATTTAATGTCAAGGAGGGGGGTGGGATTGTAACAGGAACAGGTGAAATACCGATGTGAGGACATTGCTCAGCAATTTCCAGTTGACACAGAGCATGCTTTTCATTCTATTTTGCTGAAAAATATCATAAAAATCAGAATTTCTGCACCACAACTACATTGAATGATGGCGTGTGAATTGGTGATCTCACCATTGTCAATATATCCTTGCTGCGCTAGACAGCTATAATCAGACATTAACTCATTATTCACAAAAGCAATAATCGGAAGAAAATAGCAACAATGAAGTCTTATATAATAAAATAAAATAAAGAACTGCTGATGCTGCAGATCTGAAACGAACAGAGACAGAGAACACTGGAGAAACTCAGCAGGTCTGCTAGCATCTGTGGAGAGAGACAGCGAGTTAACATTTCGAGTCCAGTATGACTTCTCCAGGACATTCTGAAGTCTGGTCACTAGATTCAAAATATTAACTCGGTTTCTCTTTCCACAGATAGAATTAATAGAATCCCTACAGTGTGGAAACAGCCCCTTCGGCCCAACAAGTCCACACTAACCCTCTGAAGAGTAACCCACGTAGACCCATTCCCTTACCCTGACTAATGCACCTAACCTACACATCCCTGAACACCAGGGGCAATTTAGCGTGGCCAATCCACCGAACCTGCACATCTTTGGACTGTGGGAGGAAACCTACGCAGAAACGGGGAGAATGTACAAACTCCACATAGTCACCCGAGGCTGGAATCGAACCTGGGTCCCTGGTGCTGTGAGGCAGCAGTGCTAACTACTGAGCTATAGTGCTGCCCCAATAATGCTACCAGACCTGCTGAGTTTCTCCAGTGTTCTCTGTCTCTGTTTGTAAATGGATAGCCTCACATTCCTTACATGAAAGAAAAACTCAAAATATTAAAACACTGACAGTATCGCTGCATGGAATTATACAAGGATCAATCAATTACACTATTATATCCCTGTTTCTGTTGAGTGGGTGACATTTTGAGATTCCATCATTGTTAACTTTCTCATCTGTTACAGGACTATGATTAATGGATTAATATGGATTGATGGGAAATGGTTTGGAAAAGGAATTGTTATTGGCCTCAGTATAAGACAGACACAGTGTTCTGTGAGCAGTCATGACAAGATCCTTTTTTTCAGCAAATCCTTGTTTTTCCTCATCAGCTGACACTGGGCAAGAATGGTCAAAATCCCCTCTCGTGCACCACAGAGCCAGATTGTTACTTTCGCAGTGCCTGGCATCCATATTTGGCAAATTAGTGTGGTTGGAGGTGGCGAACATTAACTGGTTCAAAATAAAACACTGCCTGTTCCAAAAAATGTCACAGACTGTGGCTGTTCAAAGCAGGGACATATTCGAAGTCAAGGTAGGGATGGCTGCTTTTTCTGCTCTGCTTGGCTGGTACTTGAGAAAGGGGCATTAGATTAGATGCCCTACATAGTGGAAACAGGCCCCTTTGGCCTAACAAGTCCACACCGACCCTCCGAAGAGTAACCCACCGTGACCCATTCCCCCTACCCTATATTTAGCCCTGACTGATGCACCTAACACTATGGGCAATTTAGCATGGCCAATTCACCTGACCTGCACATCTTTGGGTTGTGGGAGGAAACTCACACAGACACAGGGAGAATGTGCAAACTCCACACAGACAGTGTCCCAAGGCTGGGATCAAACCTGTTACCGTGAGGCAACAATGCTAACCACTGAGCCACCATACCACCCTACTTCTAAGACATCCAAAACTGGTGGACACAGCAAGGAACAGGAGGACCATGATGGATAACAGTTTAATCTCATAAGTTTCCTTCGTCTGAGACATTAGTGCCTTAACAGTTGCCTGAAAGAGAGGCATTTTTGTTTGGCTTTTGTCAGCTGGTCAGATTTATTCAAGAACCTGGCTTCGTACAATAAGCAATTTCTTTTTCGCTGCTGTTTTGCACTGCCGCTATCCTTTTGCGCATAATGACATCTGATGAAGGAAGAAAGTATAACGCTGCAAAACACGAGAGATCGGCTCGCATTGAATCTGACAGGAGCCCATCTTTTCTCCCCCCCTTTGCGCTTCATTAGGGTTTGATCGCTTTTAAATAGTGCTCGCTTCTTTTCGTCAAAATGCATGCTTCTTTTAAAGAGAATCACATTTGAAAGTGTGGGGGATTCTCGTGGAAGTACAGGTGGTCAAGCAGCAAAAGAATGCTCCTGGTCACAAATACCATAAGTAGCCAAGTCAAGAAAATCTTGGGTTTGAGCACAAGGTTGAAAAAGGATTCTGGGTTAACTTCGGATAAAGGCAACCCCAGGGGCCCTTGCGACAAACAAAAGACACGCAGCAATATGTGAGAAGGTTGGCTCACAGTCATGGGATGACTGACAAGGTTGGAAATGTTTATAGAGATCATGGCAGCAGTACTCGATCAGAAATAGGAACGACAAGCATGGGGAGAGACGTTCATCGCGGGCAATTGTTTTGTTACTGTTGGTTGCTTTAAAGCTGAACCCAGTGGTGGCAGGTTAGCTCAGCAGGCAATGACACCATGAGAAAGGTCACTTAGTCTTCCCCCTAGAAATGGTTGGATGAGCGAGAAATCTGTGCAAAGCGTTGATTTACAATCCCGGACAGACACAGCCTGAGACATTTCTGACCAGCCTGTCTTCTTATTGGTGCTCAGGAGTCCATCTGAAAATGGCTGCCATTCCACTCCCCACCAATGCTGTTTCTGTCTCAAAAGATTTTTTCTGGTAATGGCACCTTTCATTTAAGTCTACAGTCAGGTTTGGAGATTAGATACTTCCACTGCCAGATTAAAATGGGCAACAGTTAAACTATCACAAGATATCCAAGCGGGAGTCGGCCATTCAGCCCCTCAGGCCTGCCCTTCCATCCTCTGCCACGGCTGATCCACCCCAGGCCTCAACTCCTCTTTCATGCCAGCCCCTCATAGCCCTCAATTCCTCAGTATTTCCAACATCTATCTACTTCCTTTTTAAAGCCTTTTCAGCAATCTAGCCTCCACAACTCTCTGAGGTAGAGGATGCCAAATAGTTACTACCTTCAGAGAAGAAATTCCTTCACATTTCAGTCTTAGATTGAGTGTCGACTGAGTTCAGTGGATAAGCAAAGCAGAGGTTGATAGGGAAGATGGAACAACATCAACTTGCACTTACATAGCAACTTTAATGCAATGAAAATGGCCCACGGTGCTTCACAGGTGCATAAGATGGCAAAAAGCGAGCTAGCGTGAAGAAATCTTAGCGCAGATGTCAAAAAAGCCTTTTTAAAAATGTTTGTTTTAATGAGAAGTCTCTTTAAATGAAGTGGAGAAAATCAGGGAGGGAATTTGAGAGCTTAGGCAGCTGAGGCCAGTGGTGGAGGGATTAAACTGTAGAGATGACACAGAGAACACTGACCTCTGCTCTTGAACTGTCTTCTCGGGGTCAGCCATCTTGGATGTGCACTTGAATTAATAGCCTTTGTTACTTTTGTTTGAAAAAGGTTTTCCCCCCCCTCCCCCCAACTTGACAATTATTTGGTAACAGCACGTATTTTGCCTTTCTTGTCCTTGCACTGTTTTCTTGCAATTCAGATTGGCCAAGAAGATTTCAAGCCAAGCTGTGTTTGGTAACTCCAGCTTGTGTATCGACGCACCAGCTGCTTTGAAATGCAAAACCTGTTCATAAAAGCCGCACTTTGGAGTCACCAAAATATTGTAGCTGCATGCATGAACAAAAAAATTCATCCACTGATGGAAACTGTGGTCTCAAGAGCACAAGGTTAACATTTCACTGAACAGCTCCATCCATATTTGACAAGAATTCACCCCTGCTCCCCACCCCCATCTCCCATTCTCCTGAAGGTGCTGACTCATGCTTGGGTTGGCTGCTGTCTAGCCCAAGTGGCCACTCTTAACAGCTCATACACAATAATAAGTCCCCAGTAGGGTACTCGCCCATGGTGATGCCACAGCAAAGATCCATTGCCCCCATGCCCAACAGCCACAGACACACAACTTGCAGCGGGGAGGGGGGAATGAGCAGCTGAACTCCAATTTACTTCCTTGTTTTCTTGCAAAGAGATAGAGGCACATTTCATCCCTTATTGGCAGCAAGAGTGAGATCAGCAAACGTGGCACCGATTGAAGCTGGCATGATGCCACATTTCGCAGCTGATCCACCAGGGCGTCACTCTCGAACCAGGATGTTGAACCATTTTATTATTGCCTTTTTAAAATGACAGAGTTATTCATTCCAGTCGGTTGGAATACCTGCTGCTGCCAACAATTAAGTGCTTAAAATGATCGGACTCAACAACTTTAGGTGGTCCTGACATTGTATGTCTATCAAAGATGTATCAAAATCCTGAACTTCTCTCCCTAATGGCATTGTGGGGTACATACGACTTGTGGACCACAGTGCCTCAAGGAGGCAGCTCACCTCCACCTTCTCCAGGGGCAATTAGGGATGGGCAATGCATGTTTGCCCAGCCTATATCCCATGAATGAGAGGTTTGACTAGATTAACTAGGAAGCTCAGAGTTCTGTGCTCTCCAAAGATTGCAACACCAAGTACAATTTCTAATAGTCTCAGTGAGCAAGACACCCTAGTACCAGCTGAGTGAAGTGAACTTAACATTTTATTCCTTAAATTGAAAAGTTCCTTTCACTTAAAGCCCCTATGTGTCAAGTATAAGTCACTGTCACCCAATTGGAGAGGCAAGTTAGATAACCGCTCTTCACAGGAATGAATTCCTTATCGGGTGCTGATATTCGGGTAATTTCCCCACAAAGAGACAAGGCGATAAATTCAGGCAAAGACGTTGCAGGAATATTGTCTCACAATTACAACTTTTCACAGTAACAAAGCATTCATTCAATCAAGAGTCCAGAGTCGAGACTAAAAAATGCACTCACAAACTTATAAGTACAAACAGTGTTTCACTCCAACATTATATGTTGGATGATACCCAAGTATATTATATTAAACTCTCTGCCCCGTGTACCTGCATCAGTGGCACAAGGTCAAGGCAGTTTTATTTTCCTGAGCCACTTGACCTTCTGCTTCTAGGCATCCACAATATCCTGCTTTTTGATCCAAAGAATCAGCGTTTCACGCTGTTCAGTCTCCAGGCTTCAGCGATAAAGCCTGCTTTGAACCTGGACAAAGTCAAAAATCACACAACACCCAGTTAAAGTCCAACAGGTTTATTTCAAATAATTGTTTTTTGAAATAGTGAATTCAAATAAACCTGTTGAACTATAACCCAGTGTCATGTGAGTTTTGGCTTTGTCCAACACTGGTACCTCCACATCTTTGGAACCAGACGTGCTGCCCTAATGAGGAGAGTGGGGTACCTGATCAACATTGACCCAGATACTTAGCGAATTTTGAGACGTTTTGTAGCTCAGGTTGAGGTTTTGGATGTAGGTTTGCTCGCTGAGCTGGAAAGTTCATTTCCAGACGTTTCGTTACCCTACTAGGTAACATCTTCAGTGGGCCTCAGACGAAGCAATGCTGAAAATTCCTGCTTTCGATTTATATGTTTGGGTTTCTTTGGGTTAGTGATATCATTTCCTGTGATGATGTTATTTCCTGTGGTGAAGTCACTTCCTGCTCTTTTTCTCAGGGGTGGTAGATGGGGTCTAATGTAATTCCAACCGGAACTCTATCAACAAACACGAGTTAGACTCCATCTACCACCCCCTGAGAAAAAGAACAGGAAATGACTTCACCACAGGAAATAACATCACCACAGGAAATGACATCACCAACCCAAAGAAACCCAAACATATAAATCAAAAGAAGGAATTTCCAGCATTGCTTCATCTGAGGCCCACTGAAGATGTTACCTAGTAGGGTGAAGAAACGTCTGGAAATGAACCTTCCAGCTCAGCGAGCAAACCTACATCCAGGACCCAGATACTTGCTGGTGACAAGATCACAAAGAGCATTCTCAAAAGGCCTGGGAGGAAAGCTCACTGCTGCTCATCCCCCTCTGTTTGGAGATTGGTGTGTAGAGAGGGAAAGGGATCAAACCAGGGACTATTTAGAACTGACATGGGAGAATTTTTAGGTTAAGAGAAAATTGGTGGTGTTACCATGGGAGCTGCATCATGCAGTGACAGGATGCAGCTTGTCAAATAGGAACTAGTCAATAATTTAGGATCATAACCTTTTTATTTACCTAGCGTTGCACGAAGTCTGAAATATTCAGATGCAAACCACAATATCAGAATATAAAATCTGAGTCTTGGTGTAAGACTAGACAAAAGGTCCATTTGGAGTTTAACAAAAGAGATGTTTCCTTGTGTTATAAAAGTTATAGCAGCTCAGTAATTTCAGACAGGACTGGGAATGAAGAGCATCTCTCAGTCTCACCAATCAGTGTCCAGTTACAACTATTCCAAAATCAAGGGACCGTGGTTCGAACAACGCACAACAGTGTCCAAAATGTTACACTGTGACTGCTTCACAGAATGTGGGTAACGGGAGACATTTAAGTAAATGGTAAAAGTAATGAAATGTCTGTTTAAATTTTCTTTTAAAAACCCTACGGTCTCACAGCTTTAAAAGGATTCTCAAAAGACCTCTTTTTTGATCATTTCGTTTATGATCAATTGGGTTTTAGCATTGAATGCCTTCATTCAATCAGTATCCACCTACAGCCTTTTTGGTTGCTTGCCTCCAGATCATCAATGAGAAACAAACCAGTTACACGCAAGGGATTAGTCACGGGAAGGTTAAGGCATTGTAGTCCTTCTGATCTCTCCATATCTGGCTGCGCTTCCTTTTCCAGCTAGTCCTTTCATCCCCATCACCTCTGTCTGTCATCCTAACCCTTTCTTCATTCCCTCCTTACTTCCCATCTCTTGAAACTAACTGCATTATGATACACTTGTAATCCAGAAAATATACCTGTTTAAATAGAAAGTGAATTGTGTTTTAACCAGATCCAATTTATCAATAACCCTTCACGCACAGTCCCATTTTTCAGGGTTTGTTTTAAATACCACTGGATCTCATTGTATTGTGCATCTATTGCCAAGGTAAAACATTAGTTGAGCCAGAGTGGGCTACTATTGATTGTCTAAGGGAGTCCAAGGTGAATTTTCCAGATTTATTTTCCCTGCTAACTGCTCTGGACTCTTATCTGGCTCTCTGCCCCTCCCCCCAACCCCCAAACTCTGAGGGGACCACTTACTGCCAGTTCAGGCAAGGAGTGTATAGAGTGGATTAATAAGGCACTGTAGCTGTATGGGGCAGAGGCAGGTTTTTTTCCCCTGTCTGTCAATGAATAAAAGTCAGCAGCTCCCTCCCCCTCAGCTTGAAGTGGGATCCCTTTGTGACGAAACGTTGCAGGGAGAGAGCCGAATGAACGATGTACCTTTGCAATGCGTGTGTGGGCTATCACTCAAACATCAACTCCATGTGCTGACAGTCACCTTTGGAAACACATTTTCAGCCTGGAGGAACAATTGATTTTAAACTCCAGAAAGAATAAGTCGGGACGCTGGCATTACTTTGATAGGGTGGAGCAGACATCTTCCTTTCCAATATGTGGTACATTTTTAGTTTCAAGTGTTCCTTCGCTGTGCCAGCCCCTCAAACAAGCCCTCCATGAAGCCCACCACGTTCACACACACACGCACAAACACACACAATCACACACGCACACACCCATACACACACACAGATAAAGACATACACACCCACAGACACACATACACAGACACACACACACTTACATGGACATACACACCCACCCACAGACACACATACACACACACACGTAC
>NC_057752.1:1696043-1705495 GCF_004010195.1 Chiloscyllium plagiosum
ACATAGACATACACACACAGAGACATATACACATAGACATACACACACACACACGTACATAGACACACACACGTACATAGACATACACACACACACAGACGCATACACACACACAGACACACACAGACTTCCTGTGGTTGCCATTCTTGAAACACATTGCTTGAAAGTTTGAAAGTGAGAAAAAGAAGAAAAAAGTCCCTGTAACTCTCAACGACTTTATCATGTGGCAGAACCTGCGAAACCCACCTCTGTCGTTACGTCATTTCAGAAGATTGATCTGGAAAGGTCTCAAGTTTGATTTCTGGCATCTTTAAAAACCTTTCCTTGTGTCTTCCAAATAGCGACTCCCAGTCAAATGATGGGATTTACCTTTCCCGCTTACAAAAGCCAGCAGATTAACTAACCAGGAATATTCAAGAGACAGTTTTCTTACTGAATGCAAGGCTGTTCTCCAGAAATGCCATCCACTACAACCAAACCTTGAGGATGATCCTTTAAGGGTAGAGGCAATAAATCTGCCATGTTGCCATTGTTTTCCTCAAAGCTTCTTGACACAGAGGAAGTCACGGACTTGTTGCAGCATTTACTACGACAAATTTAAGACTCTGTCGAACAAAATCTTCTGAAGTTGAAAAGCTAAAAGCCACCTCCCTGATAAGGTTTGGATCTTCCAGGAGCCTTCACTCGTTGCCAAGGAGACAGTGGGGCCTGGAGCAAAGATGGCGTCAGATCTGTTCGTGAGAGGCCCGGCTGGTTCCTCATTGGGCGGAGCCATTGCCAAAAATCGGGGTACCGTTCAGAGCAGGGTGAAAGCCAAGAAAGCCATTGGAATCTTCTTTCATCTTTGAAAGGTAAGAACAAAATTGGACAAGCATCATCAGAGGCCCTGGCTTCCAACCTCCTCGCTTCACCCAACCCAACTCTTTTGAAGGTGACTCAGACAGAACTGTCATGGAACATCTTATTCAAATGTCTTCACCCAGAGAGTGAGGAGCCTGGAGAATTCTCTGCCACAGAATGTGGTTAACCCCAAACAATGAATGTGTTCAAGGAGTTAGATAGACAGGGTAGTGAAGAATGCATTTGGTATGCTTTCCTTTATTGGTCAGAGTATTGAGTACAGGAGTTGGGAGGTCATGTTGTGGCTGTACAGGACATTGGTTAGACCGCTGTTGGAATACTGCGTGCAATTCTGGTCTCCCTGCTACAGGGAGAGGGTTCAGAAACGATTTACAAGGATATTTGCCAGGGTTGGAGGGTTTGAGCTACAGGGAGAGGCTGATAGACTGGGGCTGTTTTCCCTGGAGTGTCGGAGGTTGAGGAGTGAACTTATCGAGGTTTATAAAATCATGAGGGACATGGATAGGATAAATAGACCAAGATTGTTCCCCATGGTAGCAAAGTCCAAAACTAGAGGGCATAGGTTTAGGGTGAGATTTAAAAGGGACCTAAGGGGCAACTTTTTCACACAGAGGGTGGTGTGTGTATGGAATGAGCTGCCAGAGGAAGTGGTGGAGGCTGGTACAATTACGGCACTTAAAAGGCATCTGGATGGGTATATGAATAGGAAGGGTTTAGAGGGATATGGGCCAAGTGCTGGTAAATGGGACTAGATTAATTTAGGATATCTGGTCGAAGGGTCTGTTTCTGTGTTGTATGACTCTATGACTCCATATAGTTCCTAGGGCTAAAGGCATCAAAGGATATGGGGGAGAAAGTGGGAGCAGGGGACTGAGTTGGATGATCAGCCGTGATCAGATTGAGTGGGGGAAACAGGGTCAAAGGGCACAATGGCCTCCTAGTTTCTACGTTGCGATGTTCTGAACCAATGACCTTCTGCCTCAGGACGTGACAATGCTGTCAAATGAGTCGAGCTGAAAATTTCACCTTCATCTCACTCCACCCTGGGCACCAAACCCAAGTTAACCTCCTACAACTAACGGGTGCACAGGTCTTACAGCTCATTGGCTGAGATTTCACCGTTACAGAAAAGGCATTGGCCTGGAAGAAGGTTATTACAATAACTGCACACGTGCACGGCGTAACTCACAAAGATAGATGACCTAGCTTGCCTTGGTTAAATCATCTTGAAGGACACAAAGTAAGTGTCCAGCTGACGAGATCTACCTCGAGGTGGCTGTACTGGGGTTAAACTAAACTCTGTACAAAGCAATCTTCTGCTTCATTCCATGGATTCAAACTACTCTGAACAGCAACACTATTTAGCCCCTCGACTTCCTTCCTGTCCTTCATTCCAGTTATGGCTGATTTAACAACAATTACCTGCCTTTGATCCATAACCCTCAATACCATTACCCAAGAAAAAGGTGTCACCTCAGTCGAAAACATCCTGCACGGCCCTTCGACGGAGAGAGTGCCACATTTTCACTACCGCTCGGTAGTGAAGAATCATTTCCCGATCTCAACTTTTGATGGCCCGGCTCCAGATTTAACATCTCACCCTCGTGTTCTGACTTCTCAGCATCTAATCCCTATCAAATCCCTTAATCATTTCAAGGAGGTCGATTAAGTCATCCCTCAACTTTCAAACTCTCAAAAGGGAACGCAGACCAAGTTGATGCTGTCAGTCGTCAGAATTTAAGCCTTTAAGCCCCAGTATCATTCTGGTGAATCTGTGCCATATTCCCTGCCTAAGGCCAAACTATCTTTCCTGAGGTGTGGTGCCTGCTGTGTTCTTCTGAATACCATTCTCCCAGTGGGGATCAAGACCTGGACAACTGAAGGCCCACATCCCACCCTTTAGTTCTCCATCCAGCGCAAAATCACTTTGGTTTCGGTGCGTTAGCTTTTAGTGATTGGTTTAGCCTGGACAGACCTCTAAATATTCCATCCCTCTGTCCTCCCACAGCCCCACTCAAAAAAGACCATGTTCCCCACCTCTGATCATATCAAAGGGCAAGTCAACGATGTTCCTGAAAGTAGTATCTTATAAAAGCAGAAGCGACAGGGTTAGTAGGAGCGACTATACAGCTCCTCAAATCTGCTTCATCAGTCCATGTGATTTGATCTTCTACCCAGATTCTACTCTTTTTAAGATTAGAATCCCTACAGTGTGGAAACAAGCCCTTCGGCCCAACTAGTCCACACCGACCCTCTGAAGAGTAACCCACCCAGACCCATTTCCCTCTGACTAATGCACCTAACACTACGGGCAATTTAGTATGGCCAATTCACCTAACCTGCACATCTTTGGATTATGGGAGGAAACCGGAGCACCTGGAGGAAACCCACGCAGACACGGGGAGAATGTATATACTCCACACAGTCGCCCGAGGCTGGAATCGAATCTGGGTCCCTGGCGCTGTGAGGCAGCAGTGCTAACCACTGAACCACCATGCCACTTTTCTGCTCACTCCCCATATCCCTCGATTTTCTGAGACCAAAAAAATCAGTCTATCCTTATTCTTAAATATATTCAATGATGGATCATCCACCTCCCTCTGGGGTATAAACATTTACCACCCCCTGAATAAAGAGATTTCTCTTCATTCCAGTCCAAAATGGCCGACCCCTTCTCCTGAGACTGTGTCCCCGTGTACTAGATTCGCCAGTCAGGGTGAGGGGGTCATCCACTGACGACTGAGATGAGGAGGAATTTCTTCTCTCGGACAGGAGTGAATCTATGGAATGTTTTACCCCAAGGGTTGCCGAGGGCGGGTCATTCAAGGCTGAGCTTGTTAGATTTTTAATCAGGAAGGGAATAAAGGGTGTATGTGGGAAAAGGCAGGAAAGTGGAGTTGGGGATGACCAGCTCCGCCATGATCTCACTGAGCAGACTTGACGGGCCTACTTCTGCTTCTACGTCTTATGGTGTACTCGAAACCAAGAAAAGTCAACCTTTTAATGAGAAACCTCCCCATTTCCTTATGAGACATGTCAATGTTTCCACAACGAATCCTTGTCATTCCCATTGCAGTTGCTCATCAACTTGAATGTTCTTTGACTAACGTCAGTGATGGAGCCAGACCATGTTGAGCTGGACGCACCTGAGAACCACCTTTTTCACCTGAAGCACAAGTCAGGGATTACACTCTCTTTGTGGTGTTCGGAAGCACACGCTCAGAGAATAGGAAATAGGAGCAGGAGGAGGCCATTCAGCCCCCATTCAATAAGATCGTGACTTGCCTGATTGTGGTCTAAGCTCCCTTCTCTTGCCTGTCCCCCATAACCCTCCTGTTGTGAAGAAAGACCACTGGATCTGAAACGTCGACTCTGCTTTCTCTGCACAGAAGCTGCCAGACCTGCTGGGTTTCTCCAGCAACGTCTGAGTTTGCTCCCCGTAAACCTTGACTCCCTGGTCAATCAAAAATCCGTCAAACCCAGCCTCGAATTGATTCAACGGCCAACAATGGGGACGAGAATTCCAGAGACCCCCTGAGAGAGCAAGCTCTTCCTCATCCGCATCTGAAATGGCAGACTCCTTCCTTTGAAACGATTTTTGGAATGGGGGCCTCTGGAATCTGCATGGTGAGGGAAATAGTAAACGCCAGGGGTGGAGTCCTTCGAAATGGAGGGGCACTCTCCAACCTCGCCTTTCAAATGTGAAGCAATGGCCTTTTCGACGAGGCCATCTCTGGGACATGGAGAGCAGGTCTAAAAGGTATCCGGGGGCCAAAGCCGCACTCAGCAGAACTACTCCAGAAAATAAACCTGCCAATCTGTCCCACAGATCGCACTTTTCTGAAAACTGGAGATATTTTCTTTTCCACCAACTGAAGTAGCCCGGCCTGAGGCAATCTGAGCGATGATGCCTCCTGACCAGTTCTGGTCACCCTGCTATAGGAAGGATATTATTAAATTGGAGAGGGTGCAGAAAAGATTTACCAGGACTGGAGGGCTTGAGTTAAAAGGAGAGGCTGGATAGGCTGGGAGTATTTCTTTCCCTGGAGCATCAGAGGCTGAGGGGTGACCTTATAGAGGTTTATAAAATCATGAGGGGCATGGATAAAGTAAATGGTCAAGGTCTTTTCCCTGGGGTGGGGGAGTCCAGAACTAGCGGGGCATAGGTTTAGGGTGAGAGGGGAAAGATATAAAAGAGACCTAAGGGGCAACTTTTTCACGTAGAGGGTGGTACGTGTATGGAATGAGCTGCCAGAGGAAGTGGTGGAGGCTGGTACAATTATAATCTTGAAAAGACATTTGGATGGGTATATGAATAGGAAAGGTAGAGAAGGATATGGGCCAAATGCAGGCAAGTGGGACTAGATTAGCTTGGGAAACTTAGTCCCTATAAACGAGTTGGACCGAAGGGTCTGTTTCCGTGCTGTATGTCAGCTGTCCAACAGAACACTTTTGGTGCAGTGATAGTGTCCCTGCCTCTGGGCCGGGAGACCTGGTTTCAAGTCCCACGTGCCCCGGAGGTGTGTCCTCACATCCCTGAACAGATTGGTTAGGGGAATATCTACAAACATGCAATAATGTTACCAACTTCCCAAGTGCTGATTAAACCAGTCCAAGTACCTTTCTGCTGGCTGTTGGTGCAATGCGCATTTTCCCACGTAGGAACAGGAAATTCGCAAAAAATCTCCCCCCCCCCAAAAAAAAACTCTGGGCAATTACGAGGAGGGAGGGGAAGCAGGAGGGTGATGCCAGTTTGGTTGGCGCGTGCCAAGAATGGGGCAGTTGTAAATGTGTGAGTTCTGATTGTGAATGGGAATAAAGGATGTTAGATTCCGACGGAAAGCTCCCCCCTCCACCCCCTTCCCAACCCCTCAGCTCAAAACGGATGTTGAATTTGAACCATCTCCGGTGCTGAAAGGGGAGGTTTCTGTTTACCATCGGGCTAGTTCCTTGTTGTGTGGCAATGAAATGAAAGATCAGTACCTACCTTGTACAGGTCCACGGGGTGCCAGCCATTTTGTTCTTCAGGATGCACGTGGGAGTACTCATGGCACAAAGGGACAGTCGATGCCGGGTGAAATACAGGGAGATTTGCACTCTTCCGGGGAGGTGTCGGGGAGCTGAAACATGGAAACAGAGTTCCGCTGGCTTGGCTCTCCCTGGAGAACCAGCTGGTTGCACTCTGAGTCTCTTGTCCGTAACTAGGGAGTGCAATTCCTGGATGACTGAAGTTTAGTCTGCTCTGCTGAGAGGGAGCTCCGCAGACCGTGACGTTTGCAGGGGTGGGTGCCAGGTTAAGGAGGGGTATGTTTTGCTGCGGTTCAGCTCTGCCGCTGTGTGGATCTCTCGGGTACCCACTGGCGCAGCTTGGGTTGAGCATGCCGATGGGCAATGGATTGGGATCACCAGGCTGCTGGAGATAACAGTCTGACTGCTGGCTGCACTGCTGCCAATGAACCCGCTGTGGCAGCTTTAGGTCCCGTCTGGCTGCCCGTTGCTCACAGCGGGCTTGCTGCTGCGCACATTGGCGCTGCGCAGGAGCCGGGCTCTGCGTGGGTGGCAGCCGCTGTGCAGGATGGGGCCACTGCCCTCTGTGCTGGCTGTGTTGCATTCTGTGCGCCAGGCTACAAGGTGGCACCAGCCCGTGGGTCAAGCGATTCACCTTTGACGGCGGTTGGGGCATTGATGACGGGGCACTCGGCTGCCCAGAGGAGGATGGCATCCAAGGAGAGCCCTTACCCCTGTCTTGCGTGGTGTCTGAACGTTGAGCCAACTGGCGTCCTGGGCCCAAGTCTGGCTGCAGACTGTTCAGTGGGCAAGGGCCCAGCTCCTTCTTCTTGAGTGACTCCTGAACATAAGACAGGACCTGGTTGTTTGTGAGTACGTCACTGAGGGGGCTTTCCGAAACTCCCTCCATGGTCAATGTGCTCTCCACCCAGTGCATCAGTTCCAGGTCCTCTGGTCCCAAGCTTTCCAGTACATTTGGGAAGCCAGTAAATGCCTCATCATTGTCACCTTGTAGCATATCATCTAGCAGGGACAACAGGTCATCATCCTGCTTAAAGCTGCCCTCTTCCTCTTTGATGTTTTTCTCTCCATTCTGGGAACCCAGTGCACTCCCTCCCAGCTCAACCCCTCCACTGACCCGGCTGATGGAGTACTTCGGCTCAGTCGCTGGGGGTCTGATGTACACGGCCTTGTCTTGGCTCATCATGACTCCCAGAAGCGAGTTGGGATCCATGTATCCACTCTGTTGCACACTACTGTTGCTGCTCGCCGACGGAAAGGAACTGGTGAGGCCAAGCATTGGCAAACCATGGTCATAGAGCACAGCCTCTCCTGTTGAGAATGGAAGTGGAAACGGCATTGTCCGCTTCTGGAAGTGGTCCAGCCCTTCTTTATCTCTGTGGGAAGAGAAGGGAGTTCCTTAAATTCTTGCGAGGTTTGAGAATAGAAAAATGGAGCGCAGTTATACGACATGCAAAGTGAGGGCTCCGGACCACACAATATCGTGAGAACATGTTTAAAGGAGCAGAGAGGAGGGTGGGAAGGAGGGGGAGGGAACAGGGTGTGATACCCAAGCTCAGCGTGTAATACGGAGGGTAAATGAAAGGTTGGCCTTTATTTCAAAGGGAATCGAGTATTTTTGTCTTATTCATTCACAGGCCGTAGGCGTTGTGGGCTGGCCAGCATTTATTGCCTGTCCCTAGTTGCCCTTGAGATTGTAAAAGTATGCAGGATTTGCTAAAACTGTCCAAGGCGCTAATCAGACCACAGCTGAATGCTACAAAGAGCAATCCAGCACAGGGACAGGCCCTTCGGCCCTCTAAGCCTGCACTGACACATTTTGCCCTTCCATACTAAAACTGTCTTCACTTACAGGATCCGTATCCCTCTGATCCCTTCCTATTCATGTATTCGCTCGGGTGAATGCTGCTATTGTGTCTGCTTCCACCCCCTCCTCTGGCAGCGCATTCCAGGCACACACCACCCTTTGTGTGAAAAACCTGCCTCACACATCTCTTTTAAACTCCCCCACCGCACCTTGAACCTGTGTCCCCTAGTAATGGACCCCTCCACCCTGGGGACAAAGCCTCATACTTCCCCACGCCTTTCATAATCTTCTATCAGGTCGCCCCTCAACCTCCTGCATTCCAGTGAAAACAAACCCAGTCTATCCAACCTTTCTTCATCGCTAAAATCCCCCCCATACCAAGCAACATCCTGGTTATCCTTTACTGTCCCCTCTCCCAAAGCATCCACATCCTCCTGGTAGTGCGGTGACCAGAACCATACGTTGTCCACAAATACTGTGAACGGTTTTGGAGCCCTTAGCTAAGGAAGGCCATAATGCCATTGAAGGTAGTCTGAAGAAGATTTACTCAGCTGATCCCAGGTATGGAACATCTTATCAGGAGAAGTTGAGTAGATTGGGCCTGTACTCATTGGAATAAGAAACAACCTTATTGAAAAATACACAATTCTGAGGGAACCTGACAGGGTAGATGTTTCTGCTTGTGTGAGAGTCTAGGACCAGAGGGCATCATCTCAGAATAAGGGGTTGCCCATTGAAGCCAGAGATGAGGAGGAATGTCTTCTCTCAGAGGGGAGTGAATCTGTGGAACTCTTTACCACAGAGGGCTGTCAAGGCTGCGTTATTATTCAAGGCTGAGTTTTACTCAGGAAGGGAATCAAGGGTGTATGGGGGAAAAGGCAGGAAAGTGGGGTTGAGGATGATTGGATCAGCCCCGATCTCATGAGATGAGAGAGCAGACTCGATGGGCTGAATGGCCCACTCCTGGTCTCACGGTATTAATACAACAGGACTGCAAAATCCAAGAGAAGTGAGAGAAAGAGAGATCGGGTAAGTGGGGTTAGAAGAGATTGAATGAACACGTAAGTGAAGAGGAAGCATGTTATTGTTCAAGGCACCAGCTCTGGGCAGAGCAGTAGTGAACCTGTGCAGCAACATCAAAGCGTTCACTCATTGCAACAGCAGTGTGTACATTCAACTCACCCCCGTCCCTGCCCCCCAGTATTGCAGGAACAATGCTGAATATCTGAAATAGCTTTTGCATCTGAATACACTGACAAGATCAACACCGCTACACATTTCTTTTCAGAGTCGCTGAAGGAATCAGTTCGAACATTGGTCTGCTCCAGGAAAATAGGGTTTGCTTTTTAGTGTGTTAGCTCAGTGAGGTGTAACGTAAGGAGGGAAACAAAAATGACTTATACACTTAATGGTGAGGTCCTGGGGAGTGTTGCTGAACAGAGAGACCTTGGAGTGTAGGTTCATAGCTCTTGGAAAGTGGAGTCGCAGGTAGATAGGAGAGTGAAGAAGGCATTTGGTATGCTTTCCTTTATTGGTCAGAGTATTGAGTACAGGAGTTGGGAGGTCATGTTGCGGCTGTACAGGACATTGGTTAGTCCACTGTTGGAATATTGCGCGCAATTCTGGTCTCCTTCCGAGTGAAAGATGTTGTGAAACTTTTGAAAGGGTTCAGAAAAGATTTACAAGGATGTTGCCAGGGTTGGAGGATTTGAGCTGTAGGGAGAGGCTGAACAGGCTGGGGCTGTTTTCCCTGGAA
>NC_057752.1:1707841-1713193 GCF_004010195.1 Chiloscyllium plagiosum
AGAGAGAGAGAGAGAGAGAGCGAGGTAGGGAGTGGAAAAAAATCAGGGAAAGCGCAGGATCGTTGCATCTACAAATAATGGAATGATTCCAATCAGGACCAGAACTGCAGCTACTCCAGAGAGATGGAGTATGGGAGAAGATTAGAGATGGTAAGGGAGCAAGAGATTTGAAATCAAGGATGAGGATTTTATGTAAAAGCCGTCGGGAATGTAACCCTATGGGCCTGTTCAACTGGAACATTAAACTTAAACTGCATCACACACCTTGGTTCCATGACCTTTAATGTCAAGAGCTTTTGCCCAAAACGTTGATTCTCTTGCTCCTTGGATGCTGCCATTCAGTATCCAAGCCTCCTCCACCATTTGTTATAATCGTGGCTGATCATCCAGCTCAATGTTAGTGTGGTGCTTGAAAAGTACAGCAGGTCAGGCAGCATCCAAGGAGCAGGAGAGTCAACATTTTGGGCAAAGCCCTTCATTAGGAATGACGCTAGGAGCCTTGGGGTGGACAGGGAAATGGGAGGGGGAGTGGGGCTGGGGGAGGGTAGCTGAGAGTGCAATAGGTGGATGGAGGTGGGGGTGAAGGTGATAGGTCGGAGAGGAGGGTGGGGCGGATAGGTGGGAAGGGAGACAGACAGGTGGGACAGGTCATGAGGACGGTGCTGAGCTGGAAGGTTGGAACTGGGGTGAGGTGGGGGGAGGGCAAGTGAGGAAACTGGTGAAATCCACATTAATGCCCTGGGGTTGAAGGGTCCTGAGGTGGAAAATGAGGCTTTCATCCTCCAGGTGTTGGGTGGTTAGGGAATAGCGATGGAGGAGGCCCAGGCCCTGCATGTCCTTGGCAGAGGGGGAGGGGGAGTTGAAGTGTATTGCCACGGGGCGGTGGGGTTGGTTAGTGTCCCAGAGATGTGCAATGCAGTGCCCATGGGGGCAGCAGAAATGAAATTGAGACAGAAGGAATGAAAGAAAACACAGGGGAGAATAAAATTCAAGCCAACTCATGCCCAATGGTGGGCAGTTGTCCAGTACTTACATCGAACATGGTTGTCTGCACAGTAAAGCATGTCATCAGCGTGAATAAACTGGTATCCCGACCCTCGCATACACAGCTCCAGTTCCGAGTAACCCAGCACAATCCTAGCCCTAGAAATAACAACAAGAAACAGACAGGGGGAGTCAACATCCTGCCTTAATTACTTCTCTCACAGAATTGCCACCCAAAGCTGGCCATCGAAGGAGAAGAGGCAATTTATGAAACACTACCCCAAGACAAGATACCAATACAAGAGCCCCTTAATGGCGCTGTCAGAGGATCTACAGTGTGACCTACTTTGTATCACAGGCAACAGGTGAAAAGTCGAGCTTGTGTTTCGTCTGAAACAGGGCACTTCTGGTCCTGATTTCAAGGATTGAAGGCACTTGGAGGGGGGTCGCGATGGCAAAGAGTGCCAACTGTGGAGGTAGGAGAGTGCCATCTTCTGCCCGCTTGTTCTGCCCATGGAGGTACTTCAGTTTGCCTTCAATGTTTACAGCCTGAGCACATCAACGAGAAAAGGAAAAGAGAACAATGGTATCAATTCAAGCGGGAGTAGTTCAAAAGCAGAATGAGAGCAACTCAGCGACAAGTGGTGATGCTCTGGACTGTCCTGTACTGGCCAGGAGGATGCTCTGTTCCAGAACAGCTCTCCAACAAGTCACAGCAGACTGTGAAAAGACCGAATGAACAAAATATCATTTTTCTTCCTAACTTTGTTAGTCGGTTCCTTTTACAAAAGGGCACAAGCCCTCAGAACAGCCCCACTGATTAACTCCCCAATTTTAATGCTGCTGCCAGTTAGCAACAGTACAAAGGGTTGCGCATTTAATCTATGTTTTAAATTATTAGACCCATTTTGTAATTAACCCACTCAGCGATGTTATTACACACTAAGGGAGCAGGGAGTACTTAAACCTGGGTTTCCTCAGGGCAGGGGTAGGGACATTAGCACTACACCACAAGAGGGCGTCAGGGCTGTGTACACTCTTACACCCAGGGGAGAACTACAATCAGGGGGTTTGAGTTAATCCATTTTCTCACTAATTCCACAAACCTTGATTAAACAATAAAGGAGAAAGTGAGGACTGCAGATGCTGGAGATCAGAGTCGAGAGTGTGGGGCTGGAACAGCACAGCATCCGATGAGCAGGAAAATCGGCATTTCGGGCATTAGCCCTTCATCAAGAATGAGGCTTATGCCTGAAACGTCGATTCTCCTGCTCCTCGAATGCTGCCTGACCTGCTGTGCTTTTTCAGCAACACACTCTTAAACAATAAGGAGCCCAGATAGAGTAGATACAGATAGGACCTATTTCCCTGATGTCAAGCACCAGGGGATATCGATTTAACATAAACTGACCGAAATTTTGAAAGGGGAATCGAGAAAATTTGCAGCCAGAGGGTGGGGGTCTGGAACTTGTTGCTGACCAGGGCAGTACAGGGCAGCGAACATTTCTCAGGCTGATTCCTGGGATGGCCGGACTGATGTCTGAAGAAAGACTGGATCGGTGAGGACTATATTCACCAGAGTTTCAAAGAATGAGAGGGGGGGGATCTCATAGAAATTTATAAAATTCCAACAGGGTTAGACAGGGTAAATACAGAAAGGATATTCCCGATGACCATGGAGTTCAGAACTGGGGAGGGGTCACAGTCTAAGGATACAGGGTAGGCCATTTCAGACTGGGATGAGGAGAAATGAGAGTGGGGAGCCTGTGGAATTCTCTGCCACAGAAAGCAATTAAGGCCAGAACATTAAATGCTTTTAAGTAGGAGTTCAATATAGTTCCTCGGGGTAAAGGGATCAAAGGGAATGGGGGAGAAAGCGGGGACAGGGACAGAGTTGGATGATCAGCCAGGATCAGATTGAGTTGGGGAGCAGGCTCAAAGGGCCGAATGGCCTCCTCCTGCTCCTAGTTTCAATGTTTTTATATTTTGTAGTTTGCATTAATGTTCTAATGTTATATACGGATGTTGTCATTTGTTCAAAATTGTGTAATCTAGTGAATTTACTCTTTTAGTAAGGCCCCTTCAGTCTACGACCAAAATAAAAATGACTGGTCCCTCGCCAGACTGTAACACAAATTTGATGGTCTGGTCCAAGATCATAACAAAGCATCACAGGATTGTTACCATGCCTGAGGAGGCCATTCAGCCCATCGTGTCTGCAGTGGCTCTTCAAATGAGTATCATTGCCCAGTGCCAATCTCCCATCCCTTCCCCCCATATCCTTGCACATTGTTTTTATCAAAATCACCATCCAGTACCCCTCTCTAATGAACCATTGAACCAGAAGCTTTTCATTTTCAATGGAACACTACAGAAATACGTCTTACCATGTAGCCAGAGGGGTTGTTGAGGAGAGAGCGCATTTTACACACAAAATTCCTCTCGAGGAAAGTGGAGTTCTCTGGGGGGAGTTGCTGTGGATCGTACCTCATAATAACGTCAACATTTGTGCTGTTACCTGGAAGGAATGACATACAAAACAGTTCAATTTGCCATTTACTGGAGTAGCTCTCCAATCAAAGACTTGCCAAATTGTTCCAGTACAGAAGGAGGGTTTTAGGCCTATCATACCTCCGCCTGTTCCATCCCTTAGTGCCAATCTCCTGCCATTTTCTTGTGGAAAAACCCCTGTTTCCCATTTCTATCCCAATAACCATCCAATGCCCCTCTTGAATGCCTCAATGGAACCTGCCTCCCCCACATTCCCAGGCAGTGCATTCCAGTTCTCCCCAAGGAGAACAGTCCCAACCTCTTCAATCTATCCTCCTCACTGAAGTTTCTCATCTCTGGAACCATTCTGGTAAATCCCTCCTGCCCTCTCTCTCCAATGTTTTCACATCTTTCCTATAGTGTGGGGCCCACAACTGGACACAACCCTCCAGCTGAGGTCTAACAAGGGTCTTGTACAAGTTCAACATCACCTCCCTGCTCTTGTTCTCTATGTCCCTATTAATAAAGCTGAGGACACTGTGTGCTTTATTAACTGCTCTCTCCACCTGTTCTGCCACCTTCGATGATCTGTACCCAGATAGACCCAGCTCCCTCTGCTCCTGCACCCCCTTTAGAATTGTCCCCCTGATTTTAGATTGTCTTTCAATGTTCTTCCAACTAAAGTGCATCACCTCACACTTCACTGCATTGAACCTCATCTGTCACCTCTCCACCCACTCCACCCACTTGTCAATGTCCTGTTGTGGAGCTCCACACTGTCCCCCTCACAGTTTACAAACCTGCCAATCATTTGCAGGCACTGCCTGTGTGGAAACTCATAAACTCTTCCCCATGACAGTGAGTTCCGGCTGGCTGGATGGCCTCAGTTCTGGACGAAAGTGGCTATTGCAGATGTTGGAGATTAGAGTCAAGATCAGAGTGGTGCTGGGAAGGCACAGCAGGTCAGGCAGCATCCGAGGAGCAGGAAAATCGACGTTTCAGGCAGGAATGAGGCTGGACGCCTCGGGGGTGGAGAGGTAAATGGGAGAGTCCGCTGCTGCTGAACTGGCAGCTTCTGCAAGTCAGCTTTCTGCTGCTTCCCCTGAAACTGACACAGTGCCTGAGGAGCAAATTGGGATTAGGCCTAGTTCCCTGGCTCTCACTTTACCAAGCCTCTCTCCTTGTTGCACGGCCATTGCTAATACACAGGGTGGAAGGAGCAACCCACAGAACCTGCAGCCACCTCTGCTCCATCGTCTGAAATTCTCTCCCCAAAACAAATCCGCCTTCCACACCTCTTCCCTGACAGGCAGCAGTGCAGCTCGCTCTCACAAAGAGATATTAATGTGAACAGCAGACTTATATTCAAGGGAAGATTCCTGATGAAGGGCTTTTGCCCAAAACGTCGATTTTCCTGCTCCTCGGATGCTGCCTGACTGGCTGTGCTTTTCCAGCACCACACTGATCTAAACTCTGGTTTCCAGCATCTGCAGTCCTCACTTTTGCCGAGTATATTCAAGGGAAGGCTAAGAGATGGGCCAATGGGCTGAGAAGATGGAGTTTAATTCAGATAAATGCGAGGTGCTGCATTTTGGGAAAGCAAATCTTAGCAGGACTTATACACTTAATGGTGAGGTCCTGGGGAGTGTTGCTGAACAAAGAGACCTTGGAGTGCAGGTTCATAGCTCCTTGAAAGTGGAGTCACAGGTAGATAGGATAGTGAAGAAGATGTTTGGTATGCTTTCCTTTATTGGTCAGAGTATTGAGTACAGGAGTTGGGAGGTCATGTTGCGGCTGTACAGGACATTGGTTTGGCCACTGTTGGAATATTGCGTGCAATTCTGGTCTCCTTCCTATCGGAAAGATGTTGTGAAACTT
>NC_057752.1:1713320-1721329 GCF_004010195.1 Chiloscyllium plagiosum
AAACGTTTGCAACAAAAACTTCCAGCTCGGCGAACAGAAAAGAGGCATTTGGATGGGTATATGAATAGAAAGGGTTTGGAGGGATATGGGCCGGGTGCTGGCAGGTGGGACTAGATTGGGTTGGGATATCTGGTCGGCATGGACGGGTTGGACCGAAGGGTCTGTTTCCGTGCTGGACATCTCTATGACTCTATATGTGGAGAAAGGAAGCACATTAGGCTGCTTAAGAAGATAAGAGTCTTTGGTTTTGGGGGGTGGTATTTTCGCATGGATCGCGGATTGGCTAATTAATAAAAGACAAGAGAGTATGGATAAGTGGGGGTGGAGTGGGGGGGAGGAGGTGCTGGGGCTACAGTTATTTACAAACTATATTAATGACTTGGATGAGGAAAGTAAATGTACTGTAGCCAAGTTTGTAGATACGACAAAAATAGGTAGGAAGGCAAGTGGTGAGGATGGACACAGAGAGTCTGCAGAGAGGTACTGACAGGCGAAGTCAGGGGGCAAAATAGAAATGTAGAAAATCTGAACAAGAGTAGGCCATTCAGCCCTTCAGGCCTGCTCCCCCATTCAATCTGATCCTGGCTGATCCATCCAACTCAGTCCCCCGTTCCCGCTTTCTCCCCCACACCCTTTGATTCCCCAAGACCTGTATCAAATTCCCTCTTGAAAATATTCAATGTTTTTATCTCAACCACTTTCTGTGACCGAGAATTCCACAGGCTCCGCACTCTCTGGGTGATGACACGTTTCCTCCATCTCAGTCCTAAATGGCCTACCCCGTCTCCTTCGACTGCAACCCCTGGTTCGGACCTCACCTGCACTGAGAGTTCCTAAGGCGGGACTTGAACTGATATCCCCAAGTCACTAGGCAGGGTCGCTGGATTATTAGTTTCGTGATGTCACCCCTCTGCCACAATCCCACCCCACCCCCCCAACACTGCAGACAATGTGCTGCACTGCTTATGAGCCTGTTGGAGCACAGTTGGACTTTTAATAATGTCTAAAAGACTTGTGTCATTGCAAGTTGTCATTCTTGTTGAGAAACCTCAGGCAAAAATGTACAGGAAGAACACCAGAGTCCATTGATATGTTGCAACAAGAAGATTAAGTGGGAGTTTGCAACAAGAGTCCCCTGGGCAGGATCAAATGAATCAACGGGAACTTGGAAGGAATACAGAAAGCCATCGTTATTATTTGATATTAGAATGAGAGTCTCAACAAAGTGGGAAATGACATCAAGTTGGTTTGCGACTGCGCTTGTAAAAGCTCACCTTGAGAGTCCAGGATCACACAAGGGAGATGGGCACCGGGCAGGGAAAAGGTGAAAATATTGTGGACAGAGCCAAAAGGTCAAGGTGAAGGCTTTTTAAGGGGATTTCTCAAAGGCGGTGAGGGTGGGAGCAGACCAAAGGGGGCGCTTTGGGAAGAATAACACAAGGATTGCATTAGCAGAATGGTCAGGCTGCACTCGAATGCACTTTGGAAGGAATTTCCCCTCCCCGCTGTGGCATGAGATATAGCGAGAAAGGTGGGGTGGGGGGAGATGAGCCCACTGAGGGTCAGAGAGCAGGAAGGGGGGAGTGGTACGGGAGGTTGAGGTGGGTGAGAGTTGTTGAGTGGGCATGATGCATGTGATAGTGAGTGACGTAGTCGATGAGCCTTGGGGAGATGAGTGTGCAACGGCTGAGATCGAGCCTGTCGGAGAGAGGGATGGTGGCACTTGCCCTGGCAGAGCACAGAAGATCATTCAGCTTCTCTTTGCACCGCTGGGTGTCCTACTTCCGGCACAGCACTGACCCAGGCTGCTATTTGGGCCTAGTCTGGTGCTGGGGCCTCAGGGCCTGCCATCCTCTCCATCCCCCTGAAGCAGCAAGGCCTGCAGCAGCCTGCTCGTGTAGTGGGGAGCGAGCTGTCCTTTCTGGGCCTCAGCCATAATGGTGAAGCTCCACAGTGTGAGGCCTAAGTCCTGGCTCACAGCACCTGAACTGGCATGGAAACGGATTTGAACTATGGCGCCAGTGGAGTGAACACAAGAAAACGCCGAGTAATTCCACCTTCCCCAGTTGGGCGATTCCTCTGGAATGGCATCCAGTTGCGGAACGAAGGAGGTGAAGAGTGAGAGATTAGGAAAGAAAACTCACTCCGAGTCAAGGCAGATCACTCAACAAAACACTTTAACTGAGAATGGGAAAAATCCACCTGATAGGGTGGCTCAGGGTTAGCGCTGCTGCCAGGGACTGGGGTTCAATTCCAGCCTTGGGTGACTGTCTATTGTGCAAACTCCATGCTTCTCCCCGTGTCTGCGTGGGTTTCCTCTGGGTGCTCCGGTTTCCTCCCACAGTCCAAAGACGTGCCGGTTGGGTCGTGCTAAATTGTCCCGTAGTCTCCATGGGAAATGCAGGGATAGGGTAGGGGGATGTGTCTGGGTGGGATGCTCTTCAGAGGGTTGGTGGGCCACATGACCTTCTTCCACACTGTTGGGATTATAGCTCCCAGAATGGCTCCCAATAGGAGTCATTATAAGCTTAAGCCAATTCTTTCAGCCGCAAACAGAGATGAGCCAGAGCCAGAGCAATAATGTCTTAGAGGCAAAAAGAATGGCTTCAACGATGCAGGAAACAGAGCCAAATAAACTTTAGATTAGATTAGTTACAGTGTGGAAACAGGCCCTTCGGCCCAACAAGTCCACACCGCCCCGCCGAAGCGCAACCCACCCATACCCCTACATTTACCCCTTACCTAACACTACGGGCAATTTGGCAGGGCCAATTCACCTGACCTGCACATCTTTGGACTGTGGGAGGAAACCGGAGCACCCGGAGGAAACCCACGCAGACACAGGGAGAATGTGCAAACTCCACACAGTCAGTCGCCTAGTCGGGAATTGAACCCGGATCTCTGGCGCTGTGAGGCAGCAGTGCTAACCACTGTGCCACCGTGCCGCCATTGCTGGAAAACTGCAAGATCACAGCTTGATGGATGTACAATTATCGGGTACTTAAACCAACAGCACAACACCTTGGTTCAAGCAGGTGCAGCTATTTCAGAGAGATGAGCCATCCCTCGGAGTTAAATAGAAAATTCCTCTGGACGTGAATTTGAAGTATCATTTCCATTCATTAAAAACTATGCCTTCCCCTGCTATTTTCTCAAGGTTGGAGTAAATCAGTCTCTGAATAGAATCAAAATGAGAGGTGTAACACAAGGCTTTTGCGAAGCACTGCAGCAACCAACTTTGTGGCGTAAGGTCATGGCACAGGGTGGGGGAGAGAGCCAAGGTGCCAGGCAGTTCCCAAACCCAATCCCGCACCAAGCATCTTCGAAGCTGCCACAGTTGGAGAGTGGGGAATCTACCCCCACCCCCTCCAAGAGATTTCCAGCAAACCATCTCCCAACTGCTCCAAGAGCAACAAACCCGTCACCTGCCTTGCGATGCATTGACTTACCCGACTGTGCCATGTTGGAGCGTGGCACTGGGTCCAGCGCCCAATGCAACTGGCGCCGAAACTCATCGCGATCTTCAGGATGAAGCAGTTCGTACACAGGCTGGTGCAGAACAGCAGTCTATAACAGAGAGGGCAACATTTATCACTTGGAATAATGTGAGCAGTTTTCAGCCTCATACTCAGGGAAGGATGTGCTGCTGTTGGAGGGGGTCTGGGGAGGTATAACAGAATGACCCTGGAGATGAAGGACTCACCCTATGAGGAGAGGCTGAGGACTCTGGGTCAGTACCTGATGGAGTTTAGAAGGAAGAGGGAGGGGGGAATCTGATTGAAACTTACAGAATACTGAGGACTCGGATAGAGTGAACGTGGAGAAGATGTTTCCACTGGTAGGAGAGACTAGGACCCGAGAGCACAGCCTCAGGGTGAAGGGAACGACCCTTCAGAACTGAGATGAGGAGGAATTCCTTCAGCCACAGTGTGGGGAATCTGTGGAACTCATTGCTGCAGAGGGCTGTGGAGGCCAAGTCATTGAGAGGGCATTTAAGACAGAGCTAAATAGGTTCTTAAGGTGGTTAAGGCTTACAGGGAGAAGACAGGAGAAAGGGGTTGAGATATGTATCAGTCATGATCAAATGGTGGAGCACATCTGATGGGCCTTGTGGTGTTACAGTCTCACAGGCATCAGAGCTAACAAGACAGAGAAGAGGGGCCAGAGCAAGCATGAAAAATAGGGAACGGCGTCAGGAATCAGAGTGGAATTTTCTGGGCTACATTAATCCCTCATCAGCCCAGGGATTTTGGTTGCTTACCTGACCTCTCCAAGCTAATGACGTGGCTGTGGGATGGCCAAGGTGGGTTAGGGGATGTAAAAAGCACACAAAACCTTCCACCATGACGACCCAGCCAATTTGGAGTGGCCCATGGTCGATGGAGCAGTTTAGCCCAACTCGCCACCCAACTGTCCCTGGCTGCACTCAGTCTGGGGAAGAGGGCACCCAGCGCCGAGAGTTTGGGAAGGACGCTCCTCGATATCATGTTCCCACTGGCCGAAACGTGGGCCAACCCACCTGTCTGACCCAATGTACTGAAGCTGCCCATAAGCATTCCCTTTTCATTCAAATGACCAGCCTCAATCCAGGAGATCCCAGTCAGCATAAACCACTACACAGGCCATCTCTTTTCAGCGTTAGGGACAATGAGAGTTCTGAAGAAACCAGGACTTGCCAACTGTCACTGAGTGGCATAGAGGTCTCTTTGAGCTTTCAATTACCAGGGTCATGAATGTATAAACAAACATACAGACAAGATTAAGGCCACTCGGCCCTTTGAGCCTGTTCTGCCATTCAATAAGATCTGATTCTAACCTCATCTCTACATTCCTGCCTATCCCCCGATAATCTTTCATCCCCCTTGGTCATCAAGAATCTATCTCCCTCTGCCTTAAACACATTGAAACATTCTGCATCCACTGCCTTTTGAGGAAGGGAATTCCAAAGACTCTCAACCCTCAGAGAGAAAAAAATGTTTCCTCATCTCCGTCTTAACTAGACAACCACTTATTTTCAAACAATTACCCCATGTTCTCGATTCTCCCACAAGCCAGCCACCCAATCGCCTTAGGATGTTATCTGTTTCAATTTAGTCACTTCTGACTCAGGTGGCACAATGGCACAGTGGTAGGGCACTGCTGCCTCACAGCGTCAGGGACCTTAATTCCCGCCTCAGGCAACTGTCTGTGTGGAGTTTGCACGCTCTCCCTGTGTCTGTGTGGGTCTCCTCTGGGTGTTCCGGTTTCCTCCCACAGACCAAAGATGGGCAGGTTACGGTGGATTGGCCATGCTAAATACAGGGTTATAGGGTGGGGAGATGGGTTTGGATGCTCTTTGAAGGGTTGGTACAGACTAGATGGGCTAAATGGTCTTCTTCTGGACTGTAGGGATTCTATGACTCTCCTAAACTCCAACAGATATTGGACTTCCTCACAAAGCAGTCTGCTCAGTCAAGGTATTAGGATGTCACCTGGTATGGAGGGAAGGCCTTATGAGGAAAGGCTGGGGGACTTGAGGCTGTTTTCATTTGAGAGAAGGTGGTTGAGAGGTGACTTAATTGAGACATATAAAATGATCAGAGGGTTAGATAGGGTGGGTTGTTAGTTAGATCCTCAGATGGTGATGGCGAGCATGAGGAGACATAGCTTTAAACTGAGGGATGATAGATATAGGAGAGATGTCAGAGGTAGGTTCTTTACTCAGAGAGTAGTAGGGGCGTGGGACGCACTGCCTGCAACAGTATTAGACTCGCCAACTTTAAGGTCATTTCAATGGTCATTGATTAAACATCTGGATGAAAATGGAATAGTGTAGGTTAGATGGGCTTCAGATTGGGTTCACAGGTTGGCGCAACATCGAGGGCCGAAGGGCCTGTACTGCACTGTAATGTTCTATGTTCTATGAGTCCAGTTAATCTTTTCTGCTTCCAATGCTTTAACATCCCTCTGTAAGTACGGTGACCAGTATTGTACACCGCTCCAGATGCGGTCTCACCAATGCCCTGGATAACCTCCTACTCTTGCATTCAATTCCCCTCGCAATAAAACAGAGCGCTCTATTACTGGCTGAAGTCCACAAGACATCAAGCCTTCTCAATTATTCCATTCAATGGGGCAGCACGGTGGCTCAGTGGTTAGCACTGCTGCCTCACAGTGCCAAGGACCCAGGTTCGACTCCGGCCTTGGGTGACTGTCTGTGTGGAGTTTGCACGTTCTCCCCGTGTCTGCGTGGGTTTCCTCCGGGTGCTCCGGTTTCCTCCCACAATCCAAAGATGTGCAGGTTAGGTGAATTGGCCATGCTAAATTGCCCGTAGTGTTAGTTAGGGGGAATGGGTCTGGGTGGGTTACTCTTCGGAGGGTTGGTGTGGACTTGTTGGGCCGAAGGCCCTGTTTCCACACTGTAGGGGAATCTAATCTAAACTCTGATGAACAACGACACAACCTGAAACATTCAGTGGGGATATTGGTTTTGATCTCAGCTTTTACGCATCTGCTGCATTTCGCTTTGTCACGCACAACCATCGATCTCCTGTTCACTATCGACCACTGATGATGGGGGTGGGTGGGTGGGCATGGTTCCATGTGGGCCATTTCCGGCTTTGCCACCTGGGCATCAAGCTGGCCACGGAGACTGCCAGCCCATTAACGAAGCTGAATGCTGCCCCTTCTCATTAACCCTGCCACCCCCACTCCCAAAGTGCTGGTCGGGTCTGATGTGGTTACACCCCTGCTCTGTCACTTGTCCCAGCACTGACCTGGTGGAATCCCACATATTCTTGAATGGTAGGAGATGCATAGAAGATGTCACCTTCAGTGGTCACCACCAGGACAAAGCCATTCAGCGCCTGGAAAAACAGAGATATCAAAACCTTCAGGTAAACGGTTATTTCATTGACAGGAACTAAAAAAAAACCCAGAAGACCTGTGGATGCTGGGAATCAGAAATTGCTGGAAGGTCTCAGCAGGTCTGGCCACATCTGTGGAGAGAAATCAGAGTTAATGTTTGAGGTCCAGTGACCCTTCTTCGTAACTCAGGGATGGAGTTAACTCTGAATTCTCTCCACAGATGCTGACAGACCTGCTGAGATTTCTGATCTGATTATCTTGAACCCCACTTTCCCGCCTTCTCCCCCATAACCCTTCGTTCCCTTCCCTGATTAAAAATCTGTCTGTCTCAGCCGTGAATATACTGAATGACCCAGCCTCATGAGTTTTCTGAAGAAGTAACAAAGAGGATTGATGAGGGCAGAGCAGTAGATGTGATCTATATGGACTTCAGTAAGGCATTCGACAAGGTTCCCAATGGGAGACTGATTAGCAAGGTTAGGTCTCATGGAATACAGGGACAACTAGCCATTTGGATATAGAACTGGCTCAAAGGTAGAAGACAGAGGGTGGTGGTAGAGGGTGTTTATAGACTGGAGGCCTGTGGTAAAAACAATGACTGCAGATGCTGGAAACCAGATTCTGGATTAGTGGTGCTGGAAGAGCACAGCAGTTCAGGCAGCATCGAGGGAGCTACGAAATCGACGTTTCGGGCAAAAGCCGCCTGTGACCAGTGAAGTGCCACAGGGATCGGTGCTGGTCCCTCTACTTTTTGTCATTTACATAAATGATTTGGATGCGAGCATAAGAGATACAGTTAGTAAGTTTGCAGATGACACCAAAGTTGGAGGTGTAGTGGACAGCGAAGAAGGTTACGCCCTCCTGAAAAAGGGCTTATGCCCGAAACGTCGATTCTCCTGTTCCCTGGATGCTGCCTGACCTGCTGCGCTTTTCCAGCAACACATTTTCAGCTCTGATCTCCAGCATCTGCAGACCTCACTTTCTCCTCAGCGAAGAGGGTTACCTCAGGTTACAGCAGGATCTGGACCAGATGGGCCAATGGACTGAGAAGTGGCAGATGAAGTTTAATTCAGATAAATGCGAGGTGCTGCATTTTGGGAAAGCAAATCTTAGCAGGACTTATACACTTAATGGTAAGGTCCTAGAGAGTGTTGCTGAACAAA
>NC_057752.1:1721993-1725378 GCF_004010195.1 Chiloscyllium plagiosum
TGAGAGGCATAGATGGAGTCGATAGCCAGAGACTATTTCCCAGGGCAGAAATGACACGAGGGGTCATAGTTTTAAGCTTTTTGGAGGAAAGTATAGAGGGGATGTCAGAGGCGGGTTCTTTACACAGAGAGTTGTGAGAGCATGGAATGCGTTGCCAGCAGCAGTTGTGGAGGCAGGGTCATTGGGGACATTTAAGAGACTCCTGGACATGCATATGGTCACAGAAATTTGAGGGTGCATACATGAGGATCAGTGGTCGGCACAACATCGTGGGCTGAAGGGCCTGTTCTGTGCTGTACTGTTCTATGTTCTATGTTCACATCTCCCCTGTCAAATCCCATAAGAATCTGCACTTTTCAATAAGGTTGTCTCTCATTCTCCTCGACTCCAATGAGTACAGACCCAACCTACTCAGCCTCTTCTCATAAGACAGTCCCTCTGTACCTGGTATCAGTCGAGTGAACCTTCTCTGGACTGCCTCCAATGCCAGTCTATCTTTCTTTTGATCAGGGGCCCAGAACTGTTCACAGTGTTCAAGCTGTGAGCTGACTAATGCCTTGTATAGTTTTAGCAAAATATCCCAACTTTTACTCCATTCCCTATGAAATAAAAACTAACATTCCATTTGCCTTCCCTATTACCCACTGAACTTGGATACCAGCATTTTGTGATTCATGGAATGCCAGCCTTGACTCTGAAGCCAAGGCTGGTCCTACTCGTGTTAGGACCCCCACATCCACCATCCCCTTCCCTCCAGCTGAGGTGTCCAGAGAAACGCCTGAAGAAATAGTGGAGGCAAAAGCCTAGTGGTGTTGTCATACAAAGAAGGACCAAGGGTAAGCCACTCTTTTTTTTCCACCATTCTATAAGATCACGGCTGATCAGATTTTAACCTCATCTCTACATTCCTGCATATCCCCCGATAATCTTTCATCCCCCTTGGTCATCAAGAATCTATCTCCCTCTGCCTTAAACATTATGAATGATTCTGCATCCACTGTCTTTTAGATCAGATTAGATTAGATTAGATTAGATTACTTACAGTGTGGAAACAGGCCCTTCGGCCCAACAAGTCCACACCGACCCTCCGAACAGCAACCCACCCAGACTCATTCCCCTACACTTACCCCTTCACCTAACACTATGGGCAATTTCCCATGGCCAATTCACCTAACCTGCACATTTCTGGACTGTGGGAGGAAACCGGAGCACCCTGCACTGGGAGAATGTGCAAACTCCGTACAGACAGTTGCCTGAGGCGGGAATTGAACCCGGGTCTCTGGCGCTGTGAGGCAGCAGTACTAACCACTGCTCAACCCTCAGTGAGAAAAAAAATGTTTCCTCATCTCCATCTTAAATGGGCAACCACTAATTTTAAAATAATGACCCCTAGTTCTAAATTCTCCCAGAAGAAGAAACATCCTTTCCACATCTACCCAGTCAAGTCCCCTCAGGATTTTATCTGTCGCAATTAAGTCACCTCTGACTCCTCTAAACCCCAGAGGATACAGGCGTAGCCTGCCCAGCCCTTCCTCTTTATAATTAGACCGAGGTAAGAACTAAATCCAGCAATGGCAGATGGTGGAATTTGAATTCAATCAGTATCTGGAATTAAAAAGCCTCACTATTGATTTTCATAAAACCCACCTACTTCACTTTGGGGAGGGAAGTTGGCTGTCCTCACCCAGTCTGGCCTACACGTGACTCCAGATCCACAGCAACAGGATTGACTCTTAACCGCCTGCTGAAATGGCCAAGCAGTTGTATCCAAGGGCAACTAGGGACAGGCAATAAATGCTGGCCCAACCAGAGATGCCCATGTCCCATGAATGAATTAGAACAAAAGACAAAAGGTACCAAAGCAAATTCTGACTGATTTTCTTTACCTGCAGGAGCAGTTCCCCTTCGGACAGGATTACATTGCCGTGGTTTGGCAGCTGCCAGTCCAGTCTGGCATTGTTAGCCTGCTCTGCAGGTGGGCATTTCTTCTGTTGCCCCAAAGTAGCTGTAAGGCAATCACAAGGACAGCAAACATTCCGTGAGAATTGCTCCAAAGGTCAGAAAGACAAGGTTAGAAAGATCAGGAGGAAGTCCGAATTCACAGAAGGCCCCTGTCCTTTACCATCGCGAAGGGAGTCAAGCAAAAAATTAACTTAATCACCCACCGCAGAGCAGGGTGAGATTTATTGCTCATTTAGCCAATGCTTCAGGCAGCTTGCAACAGGAGCCACATAACGTAGAGGTGTGTGGATAGCTTGCCTGAAGCTCGCTTGAGGCTTTACCTCAGAACCAAAGGCTCAGGTCATGTTCAAGTCTGACTTCGGGCATGTTGACGCTGGAAGGAGCATTCCCAACACAGTCACACAGGCTTTCCAACCAGCCTGCTTATCCTTCCGAGCTGCCCATGAATTTCCTGGTCAGCCGTACTCAACGCAAATAGGTTCCCCAACTTGATAACCAACTTGTTTCCCCATTAAGCCAGAGGCAGATGTCTACAGTCCATCAAGGCCTCAGGCTAATTGCAGCAGGACAGATGGGAACGCTGGGTTGAAAGCAGGTACCTTCACGGGAGAGAATATTCGAGGGAGAAAAGAGGGACCAATATTCATTGACTATATTTCCTCCCTTTTTAGCCCCTCTTGGGTAGAGGTGAACCCCCAGGTTTTACTAAAACAAATCCCAAATGACCGTACATCATCGAGTAACAGCCAAATTTTTTGACTAATTTTTAAGACTAAATTTAGGGGTCGACTATTACATGGGTACTACGTTTGAGGGACTGGAATTCATGCCCGTCAAAATTTGTACCGCATCATGAGCAGAAGCCCAACTGATCTCGAAATAAAAATGAATTATGGTAATTCTGAAAACCCGGTGCGGCACTCGACAGCCAGCAGACTGGAATTCCGGGAGTGGAGTGGAACAACCGGCAGACTGGAAAGCTGGAGGGAGACATGACGGCCAGCACACTGAGTCATAAACATTGATCTGTTATATGTGAAGAATGAGGGTTGACTTTTACACAAAATATATGGAAGATACCAGGTTATTTGGCCAAAAATATGGGGTCAACTTTTACATGAGATCGACTATTACTCGAGTATATACAGTATTTCCCACTCCCTTGCCGCTGAAATGAAACTTGGCCTGATGTAAAGTTACTTGATAAGAATTAGAGTCACGGAGATGTACAGCACGGAAACAGACCCTTCAGTCCAACCCGTCCATGCCGACCAGATATCCCAACCCAATCTAGTCCCACCTGCCAGCATCTGGCCCATATCCCTCCAAACCCTTCCTATTCAAGTACCCATCCAAATGCCTCTTAAATGTTGCAATTGTACCAGCCTCCACCACTTCCTCTGGCAGCTCATTCCATACACGT
>NC_057752.1:1728121-1734255 GCF_004010195.1 Chiloscyllium plagiosum
CCTTTCTGTAGCATTTGTATCCTGGAACATTAAGCTGCCAGTCCTGCCCATCCCTGAGCCATGTTTCCGTAATTGCTATGATATCCCAGTCCCATGTTCCTAACCATGCCCTGAGTTCATCTGCCTTCCCTGTTAGGCCCCTTGCATTGAAATAAATAGTAACACAGCACTGAAGGCAGCTCCTCAGCTCCTCATACCCATCTGGGTCACTCATGTCCTTTCAGGAAGGAAACTGCCATCCTTACCTGCTCTGGCCTACATGTGACTCCAGACCCACAGCAATGTGTGGTTGACTCTTAACTGCCCTCTGGGCAATTAGGCATGGGCAATAAATGCTGGCCCAGCCAGCGATGCCCACATCCCATGAATGATTTTCTTAAAAAAAACTTTGGGCTCCCTTGGCGCTAGTTTCAGGGGCCACAGCTTTGGTGGGAACAGTGTTCCACATGGCAACTCTGCGATAGCACGTCAACTGGAGAGGATGGGTTCCAACCCCATCACAAAGTCCTTTGTGTAAAAGCCAACCTGTCTACTTTTTGATAAAGAATTGGACTTTGAATTTTACAGTAATATTACAGAAGCCTTACGGCACAGGAAGAGGCCATTGTACTTGCACCATCTTTTCAAATGAGTGCATTATCCAGTGCTAATTTCCTATCTTTCCCTCAATATCTTTGCACACTAGTTTAATCTAAATAACCATCCAATGCCCCTCTTGAATGCCTCAATGGAACCTGCCTCCCCCACATTCCCAGGCAGTGCATTCCAGACCCTAACTACTCACTGGGGGAGAAAGGTTTTCCTCACCTCCCCCTCACTTCATCCCTTTCAATCTCTGTCCCTCTCGTTCTTGTTGAATGGGAACAGCTTCTCCCGATCTACTCTGAACATGATTTTGAAAACCTCTATCTGATACATCGGATATTTTCCTTTTATTCACTCGTGGGATGTGGGCATCGTGAGCTGGGCCAGCATTGATTGCCAAGCCCTAGCACCCCTTGAATTGAGTAGCTTGCTGGGCCATCCCAGAGGGCAGCTGAGAGTCGACGACATTGCTGTGGGTCAGACCAGGTAAGGGTGGAAGATTGATCTTTCCCAACAATCAGCAGTGGTTTCATGATTATCAATCGATTCTTCATTCCACAATCTTTTTAAAAAATTGAATTCAAATTCCACCATCTGCCATGGCGGGAGTTGAACCTGGGTCCCCAGAATATCAGGGGCCTCATTCCTGATGAAGGGCTTATGCCCGAAACGTCAATTCTCCTGCCGCTCGGATGCTGCCTGACCGGCTGTGCTTTTCCAGCACCACACTCTCTTGACTCTGATCTCCAGCATGTGCAGTCCTCACTGTCTCCCCAAAACATTAGCTGAGTTTCTGGATTAATAGTGCAGCAATAATACCGTGAGGTATCCGATATCAATGAGGGTTCGGACAGCCACTTTCATGGTATAAACACATTACCAATATAATGAGGGCTAATTTGCTCAGTTGGTTAGATGCGTAGACAGATTTGCAGAATAAAGCCAACAGCACATAGTCAATTCCAAGCACTGACCCTGATCGGTTCTGGACGCCCCCTCTCCTCACCTTGCCCTATGCTTGTGGAGTGGTTAGCCCCACAGCGATACAGAACCAATTATCTCTCTCCAAAGGAGAGAAGTGGACGCTGAGCTACTCACTTTCCTTTCTGATGGGTATGGATGATGGGCACAGTAGCAACAAAATTTCCAAACCACTTTAATATGACCTGCGAATTGGCACTTTTTTTTGTCAAATGAGTTTCAGCCATCTTTAAACTAATACCAACTGGAAAATCTGGACTAGCATCTCATTTAAATGTAGCGTAACTAGAAATTAATGGGGATAAAGTGACAAGCTTTACGGTTCAGCTGGACTGTCACGGCCACCAGCACTTCCTCAATTAGAATGCACGAGGGCAGGAGGAATTTATTCCAGGTTGAAAGCGATATTCGGTTCCAGACGCCACTGACCGTGTCTATTTGTAGGATGGGGTGGGGGGGGATGGTGAAAGCGTAAGTGGGAGGGAAGGGGACAAATTCTCCACCATCCCGCTAAAGGGCAATGATCCACATTGAGAAAGATTGGAAGTGGATCTAAAAGGGTCAGGTTTTAATATGCTGGGGTATGCGTGAAGCAACAAACGCCTCTTTACACTGGGAGGCCAAGCATTCAGAAGCAATCAAAGGACAAAGGATCTGAAGGGGACCCAGATTAACCAAATAAGAATTGTGCAGGTAACTTCAGGAACCATGAACTGACAGCTAAAGAAAATTCTAGCAGTATTTTCTTAGATCATCTTGAGCACCTCTCCTTCCTTCTCCTATATGAATAGGGCAATTAACCTACCAAGTTCTTGGGGTAAATCACTATTGAGCACAATTGAACTTCAGGGAGTATTTAACTTGACCTCCTCCTCCAAAATGGAGGATAACAATGGTGCGGAGCCTCTCACTGGAATCTGATTGAAATACGCTGGGGAAATTGCCCTGATGTTGGCAACAAGGTCATGTAGAAGCTCTTTCGGAGACCTCCCTGTCTCTTCATCTCCTTCCAAAGCCATCCTTAAAATTCATCTCTCAGACCGAGCTATATAAATAGGAAGGGTTTGGAGGGATATGGGCTGGGTGCTGGGACCAGATTGGGTTGGGATATCTGGTCGGCATGGACGGGTTAGACCGAAGGGTCTGTTTCTATGCTGTACACCTCTATGACAGCACATCCACTGCAGCAGTTCAAGAAGGCAGCTCCTTCTCCAGAGCAAGCAGGGATAAGCGACTCATTCTGGCCCAGCCAGCGACACTGACATCCCATAAAATAACCTCTTTCAAAATTCAAAATAGTTCATTGTCTCTTTTGTCACAGTGATAAAAAAAAGGACCATATTCATCACCTCGAGTCTATCTATGGGATGCCGTTGCGCACTGGTCACGTCTCTTTCCAGGTTTGAGTTATTGATGGCAAAGACTTGACCTGAATATCTGATGGTGCTGGCTTATGTGAGCACGATCGCGAACATATCATCAGAAGTTATCTGATATTGAGCTGGTGGGCACCAAGTGACGTTGTCGGAACCTGGGAGCTATTTCCGAACTGCATTTTGTGTCAGAAGCAAGCGCCCATTTTAAGAGACAAGAACGTGGAAACAGTCTACACCTGAGTGAGTCTCTTTTGTGACACCTAACAGTACATTGTTGGCAGCATTCCCAGGTGAAACAGTACAGATTCTTGGTCCACTGACATTCTGTAAGAATGAGTGAGAAATGTCTTGGTCCATTGAGTAAAATTGTTTACGACTGGCGTATTTTGTTTATTTTTTCAAACCAACTGTTCACAACGGTCCCATACACGAACACAAGAGAGAAACCGTTAATCTTGGCCAAACTAATGAGTCTTTAAAATGTAGAAGGGTACTGTGGACGAGAATGCAATTCCAACCAGTGGGAAAACCTTTCAGGCTCTTGAAGGCACTCCAGCAATGTATTCATAACCCTTTCCGGAACACTCTACTCCAACCTTTGGTAGTCTTGTTATGTCAGTGCTATAGAACTGTATTTAGTGTGCATTTCTATAGTGCTGGTGATGCTAGGGAAATGGCCCAAGGGGCTTCACAGAAGGGTGATTGAGAACAAAATGGACATGACGCACAAGGAGCGATTGGGAGCAATCCAAAGAGTTATAGAGTCACCGAGTCATAGAGATGTACAGCACGGAAACAGACCCTTCGGTCTAACCCATCCATGCCAACCAGATATCCCAACCCAATCTAGTCCCACCTGCCAGCACTTGGCCCACATCCCTCCAAACCTTTCCTATTCATATACCCATCCAAATGCCTCTTAAATGTTGCAATTGTACCAGCCTCCACCACTTCCTCTGGCAACTCATTCCATACACACACCACCCTCTGTGTGAAAAAGTTGCCCCTTAGATCTCTTTTATATCTTTCCCCTCTCACCCTAAACCTATGCCCTCTAGTTCTGGACTCCACGACCCCAGGGAAAAGACCTTGCCTATTTACCCTATCCATGCCCCTCACAATTTTGTAAACCTCTATAAGGTCACCCCTCAGCCTCCGACGCTCCAGGGAAAACAGTCCCAGCCTATTCAACCTCTCCCTCTAGCTCAAACCCTCCAAACATGGCAAGAGTCTTGTAAATCTTTTCTGAACTCTTTCAAGTTTCACAACATCTTTCCTCTAGCAGGGAGACCAGAACTGTACGCAGTATTCCAAACATTGCCTAACCAATGTCCTGTATCGCCACAATATGACCCCCCAACTCCTATCCTCAATTACTTCTGTTTCTCTTACCACGGATTCTGTCTGACTGGTTGTATATTTCCAGCATTTTCTATTTTATTGTAAAAAAGGTGTTGCCTATGTGATTAAATCCTCATCTGAAATCTATTTTGGATTGTGCAAATCAGCAACCTATGAGTATTGTAACACTCCAGGGACAGGTCAGGCAGCATCCGAGGAGCAGGAGAATCGACGTTTCAGCCAGAGTCCTTCATCAGCAATGAGACCTCATTCCTGATGAAGGGCTTTTGCCCGAAACGTCGACTCTCCTGCTCCTCGGATGCTGCCTGACCCACTGTGCTTTTCCAGCACCACACTCTCGACTCTGATCTCCAGCATCTGCAGTCCGCTCACACTCCAGGGACAGGTAGTTCTTTTCAAGTTTGCTACATTTGACTGGTCCAAGACATTGTTCAATGTTGCTCAGCAATAAGGGCAGGGCGTGTTGCAGGTTGTCAATACTTGTCACTCAGAACAGTTCAGGGGTCACTGACCCCTCAGTTTACTCAGACGGACAGAAGTAAGCAGGGGAAGTAGTTGCGATGTTCTGTGACTAATCAGTCAGAAAGCAGGAAGAAGGGAATCCAATATAAAAAGCAGGCTCTGAGTCACTGGGATTCAAGATCCAATTGTATCTTTGATCCAACCTTCTCCCTTTCAAACTGGAGGTAATGTTCAGTCGTCTTATGGTCACTGCCACCTAGGGGTCTCTTCACTCTGATGTCAGTCATGTATCCTGTCACATGATGTATAACCAAGTCTACTGTCACCCGCTCGCTGGCCAATCCAGAACCTATACCCAGAGCCAAGCATTTACCTCACTTAAGACCATAAGACATGGGAGCAGGGGGAGGCCATTCAGCCCATCAGGTCTGCTACACTCAACAATGAGATCATGGCTGATCCAATCATCCTCAACCCCACTTTCCTGCCTTTTCCCCACACACCCTTCATTCCCTTCCCTGATTAAAAATCTGTCTACCTCAGCCTCAAATAATGAGCCAGCCTTGACAGCCCTCTGTGGTAAAGAATTCCACAGATTCACTCCCCTCTGAGAGAAGAAAATTCCTCCTCATCCCTGTCTTAAATATGTGACTCCTTACTCTGAGTTGGTGCCCTCTGGTCCTAGACTCCCCCACAAGGGGAAACAACCTCTCCCCATCTCCCCTGTCAAATCCCCAAAGAATCTTGTATGTTTCAATCAGGTCACCTCTCATTCTTCTTAATTCCAATCAGTACAGGCCCAACCTACTCATCCTCTCCTCATAAGTCAGTCCCTCTCTATCAGTCGAGTGAACCTCTCTGGACTGTCTCCCATGCCAGTCTATCTTTCCTTCAAAACTGTTCACAGTTTTCCAACCAAAACGAAAGTTTTCTGTCCACTATCAGTGCGTAAAGGGAACACTGCTCTCAGCCTCTCCACACGTGCAGCAGGGGTTTTATACGGAGGTGTCAACAGTGGAGATTGGCTGTGCGGGGGCCCTGGGCTTGTCCTGAGTCAGGGCTCATCAAAAGGAACTTGTTTGCGACTTCTCCGTTGTGTGCCCCCATTCCTGAATCGTAAGGATGCAAGTTGGGATCGTGCTCAGGAACGTTGCTGCAGACGGAAGGCGAGGGTTAGGGAGAGGGTGCTGAACAGTTCATTGTGGAGACAACACTGAGGTACAGCTCGAATGGTTTCAATCAGCTTGTGGGGTTTGGTCAGTCGGCAGATGTGTGTAGGGAGTGACACCTGTGAGGACAGGCTGTGTGGGAGTGTGCGTGTTTGTGTGTGTGTGCGTGGGAATGTGTGTGAATGTCTGTGTGTGTGTG
>NC_057752.1:1734591-1750044 GCF_004010195.1 Chiloscyllium plagiosum
GTGTTTGTGGGGGTGTGTGAGAGAGTGAGTGAGTGTGTGTGTGTGTGTGTGGGAGTGTGAGAGTGTGTGTGTGAGAGAGTGTGTGTGCACGTATGTGTGTGTGTGCACGTGTGTGTGCACGTGCACGTGTGTGTGAGAGAGTGTGTATGCTCTTGTGCATGTGTGCGCGTGCACGTGTGTGTATGTGCGTGTGCATGCTCTTGTGTGAGTTTGAGTTAAACCTAGTCTCCTCCATGATTTTGTACACTCTTTTCTGCTCTTTGGGGAAGTGCTGGGAAGATTCGGTGAGCAATCTGTTGGAACTCTGTTATCGAACCCTCCTGAAGACCATGTCCTCGAGTAGGCCAGGCAGGGACACTACCCTGCCATGCCACAAGACCTCCCTTCATTCAGCCATGGGACACTGCTTGAAAACAGTGGCATCATGCTCCTTGGTGCCTCCCTTCCTTTCATTTTTGTGGGCATCACTGGCAAGGAGGGCAATGCCCACCTCTAGGTGCTGCTTGCTCTTGATCTCATCTTCACAATCGAGACTCTCTCTTTGGGGGATGGGTGGATTACAATTGGCAATGTGGGGGCAGATGTGCAGAATAAGGCTGGTGTGAACGGACTTGACTGGTGCTGGCAAATGCAGCATGGCAGGGGGCCTGGGAGGGGGGCTGCCAGCAGTGACTGGCATGGGACAGGCTAGATGCAGACCCCCCCACAGTGTGTCTGAGCCTCTGTGACAGTTACATTGCCAGAGCTCAGGCAGTTTCACTCTATAAATAGCCCGGTCGAATTGCCTGGAGTTGGAGAGCATGCCATTACCTTGCTGGGCAAAGAAGGATGCGTTTTTCCTGTGGCAGGTTTAAGTCTTTCATACCAAGCCAGCCTCAAATTCCCACTGTAGGGACTGTGGAATTAATCTCATTGTAACCCTTTTTAATATTCTGTTCAACAGTGCATGTGTACTGTAGCATCGCTGAATTCAGCTGTTGATATATCCCACGACAATTTCCTACCTGCAAATGGGGCTTATTTTGGGTGCGGCTTTGGTGGTAGAGCAAAGAGAAGGGCCATCTCACTTTGCGAAACCGTTGAGATTATTCAAATGGCAATTGTATCTCTCATTCTGTTCAAAAGCAGCTTCGATGACCATTACCCCAGGTCCTTACCTTTGCCTGTGTCATTCACATGACAGAACATATATTTGTATCCAGGAACGTCAAGCATGAATTCATGCTTTTGGGGTTTATCAGCTCCCTCCAACTCATGGGAGTCAGAAAAGCTGACAGAAATTGAACGCAGCCAACTAGAAATGGCCCCAGTGCCTGTTGAAACCCAATGGGATCTACCAAAACAAAACCACTGTGGATGCTGGAAATCAGAAACAAAACCTGAAATTGTTGGACACTCCTCATTTTGCAGTTCTTTGTACCACCCCCCCCCCTCCGCTCCCCCCCCCCCCACTCCCCACAACAAGTTGTTAGTTAGAAATAACCGTTTTTGTTACTCCAGTAGGGAATATCTGCCATCGGGTCATCGAGATGTACAGCACAGAAACAGACCCTTTGCTCCAACCCGTCCATGCCGACCAGATATCCTAAATTAATCTAGTCCCACCTGCCAGCACCCGGCCCATATCCCTCCAAACCCTTCCTATTCATATACCCATCCAAATGCCTCTTAAATATTGCAATTGTACCAGCCTCCGCCACATCCTCTGGCAGCTCATTCCATACACGTGCCACCTTGCATGTGAAAAGGTTGCCCCTTAGGTCCCTTTTAAAGCTTTCCCCTCTCACCCTAAACCTATGGCCCTCATGTTCTGGACTCCCCCCCCCCCCCCACCCTGGGGGACAGACCTTGGCTATTCACTCTATCATGAGATTGACAATATCAGTTGGATTTTAAAAGTGTCATTCCACCAGCAATAACTTTTCAAAGTTCATTATTTCCGATCATTAAAGCTTCAAATCGCTAAGGTTTTCCTGCTTTGAACAAAGAGTAGGGTTAGTTTAACGCAGAATGATTTTGTAAAGCCTTTTTTGAAGATTGAACTGTAGACCACCCAGCATCTAGAGTGTCTGTCTGTGGATACACACTTGTATGATCTACACTCATCAACACAAATCCAACTGGCAAATCCAATTTGTCATTCCAAATCAGGGACTGACTTATGCAACAAAATGTTCAATTTGGCAGATTGTAACTCAGATATGTCAGCAGGAACCCGAGATCCAGCTTTAATTGTGGATTTGGCTACACTGAAACACAGAAACTCCAAAAGTCCTTACATTTTCCGTTATGTCTTTTTGGAGCCGAAGGTTACACTGCCTTGGACAGAGTGAGGAGGATAGATTGAAGACATTGGGACTGTTCTCCTTGGGGAGAAGGAGGCTGAGAGGGAGATCTGAGAGATGGTTCCAACATCATGGGGGGAGGGGCTGGACAGAGTAGATCGGGAGAAACTGTTCCCACATGGAAAAGGGACAGGAACGAGAGGGACAGAGATTGAAAGGGATGAAGTGAGGGGGAGGTGAGGAAAACCTTTCTCCCCCAGCGAGTAGTTAGGGTCTGGAATGCACTGCCTGGGAATGTGGGGGAGGCAGGTTCCATTGAGGTATTCAAGATGGTTATTTGGGATGCAGAGATATGGGAACGGCAGGAGATTGGCAATAGGGATAGAACCAGTGCAGGCACAACAGGTCGAATGGCTTGTTCTGCGCTGTAACAGTTCAGTGATTGACAGGGATAACAGGGCCAAATGGCATCTATCTTTGATTCGATGAGACTGAAAACAGTGTTAATCAACCACGCAGAGAAGGTGAATACATACACTGAATATCGCCAGAGCCATTTTAACTTCTGCAGGCCACATTGCCACTGCCAGGGTTGAAGGCATAGAAAAGGTGTAGAAAAGATGTACCTGGATATTACCGGGACTGGAGAGTTTGAGTTGTAATGAGAGGCTGGATAGGCTGGGACTTTTTTCACTGGAGCCTAGAAAGCTGAGGCGAGGCCTTATAGAGGTTTATAAAATCATGAAGGGCATGGATAGGGTGAATAGCAAAGGTCTTTTCCCTGGGGTGGGGAAGTCCAAAAAAGAGGACATAATTTTAAGGTGACAAGGGGAATATTTTAAAAGGGACCTGAGGGGCAATTTTCTTTCACACAGAGGGTGGTTCGTGTGTGGAATGAATTGCCAGAGGAAGCAGTGAATGCAGGTACAGTTATAACATTTAAAAGATATTTGGACTGGTACTTGAATAGGAAAGGGTTTGGGGCATTATAGGCCTAGTTTAGTTGGCGAAGCCGGGTTGGCATAGACGCGTTGGGCTGAAGGGTCGTTTCCATGCTGTGTGAGTCCATGTTGGTTCTTGTTCAATCCCATAGACAAGAATTGTTTTCAAATAGTTGTGATAGAATAGGGAAACCCTGAGTCAGCCATCATGCCTGAATCAAACATTGTTTTCTTTCAAGAGCAGCACTGGCCCCCATACTGTAGGAGGTGTCTCACCCATCTCTCTTCCAGCTTCCGGTTAATATTGAATAGCGTGATAAACTGGTGTGTGGTTAAGCCTGAGGTTTTCCCCTGGCTTCAGCAATCACAGCTACTTAGTATCGGCATGACAAGGCTGAACTTTAGTCGTTATTTTTTGTGGTAAAACCAGGACATAGCCCCATGACTCACCAGAAAAGAAAAATTCACTTTTCACTCTGAAATCTAGTAAAACTTAGAAGTGCAGATAATGGAAATTTCTGCATCGCGTGACAGCTATTGAGTCACAGTTAACTCCCTTCTGCTGTCGGAAATATTCCTCAATCTTTCTGTTTCTAAAGAAAAAAACTTCTAACCAGACTCATTCATGTAATAACCTTTCTTCGTGTTTGGAGGCCATACATGGTGAATATCTTGGGCCTGTTGCCAGTAGAGGCCTCTGAAGCTTGCTCTTCATCTTTCGCTTGGCAACAGGCCCCATTACAACCGCTAAATGACAAAGAACAATCAGGGCCAATGCGTACTCGAGAGGCTGGCGTTTGGGCCCCGATCAAGGCCGGGTGTTAAACTTAGCACCAATAGCTGGCTCTCCAGTTCTGTAGCCTTTATCCCATGTGAGGTTAGGCCATTCAAGCTAGCTGCTCAATCCAATGAAGGCCTATTTCCCTCCAGGTTCCCAAGGGTAACAGTGGGCGACAGCATCGTGGAGGAAGCTTTCCAACAGTGCAAAGGGTGGTCTTTTAAGTAGGCCTCAAAGCACTCCTAGCATGTCTGGGTGTATGAGCAACTGCAGGCTGTGCTGTGGACACCCACCTCATGGTGGTGGCTAGTCTGCAGAGGTTTATTTTTAAGCTAACGTTTGAAAATGTTGAGTGGTTTTATTTTATTCTTTCATGGGATGTGGGGATCCAGCATCTGTTGCACATGCCTAATTACCCATGAACTGAGAGGCTTGCTGGGCCATTTCAGAGGGTGATTACGAGTCAACCACATTGCTGTGGCTCAGGAGTCACATGTAAGCTGGATCAGGTAATGATGACAGATTTCTTTCACTAAAGAATGGGGTTTTACAACAATTTATGATTGTTGCCATGGTCACCATGACTGAGATTAGCTTTCAGTTCTGGATTTTTTATTCACTGAACTCAAACTCCACCAGCTGCTGTAATGGGGCTTAAATCCCTGTCCCGATGGCATTAACCTGGGCATCTAGGCCACCCGCCCGTCACATGACCACTTGATCATCATCGCCCCTAAACGGAGCCTCCATTTTGAAGTGCTGTCATCCTCATTTATCTGTGGCACCCTGCTGCTTTGTGTAAACTGGAAGGCCTCTGATTGGGCTGTAGCTTCAATAGCTTGCCTGTTGACTTTATTTGGATGGTAAGCCTGCCCGCTGGCCACTAATTGGCATGGAAAATCCCGAGTGACTGCCCATGGCACAGGTTAGAACCCCGCTGGTATAATCTTACCCAACCTCTCCACCACCATTCTTGTAGCATCATCTGTAGTCCTTCAAGTCAGACTTGGATGTGTGACTCAAAGCAGGGGCCTGAATTTTGATGACCTCAGGGGAGGAGGGGAGGGGGCAAACCTTCCAGTCTTCTTTCCTGAATTAAGCTGACTTCATTCACTTTTCCACCTCTTCCCAGAGATCACATGACTCTGGGTAGGAGGGTATATGGTGTGCTCAATAAGGGCAAGCTCTCCATCATTTTCAGTGCATGCTCTGGAAAAACAGTCCAATGTGTCACTGAAGCAAAATGGCTGCCAGTCTGTCAAATTCAAACTCCACCAGCTGCACCATTTTCACCAGAGATTTGACAGACTCCCAGACAACTGTTTCTTTTCTGTTCCAGTTCATCTTTTCTCACTCATTCCACTGGAAACCTGGTTCCCCACATCTATACCTGAAGAGACAACTCAGCAGAACAAGTGATGAGGTAAGGTTTGTTCCCACTGAGCCTTTTACAGAAAGCAGTTTTTGGTACCTGGTTTTGCTCTTTCCACTCCTTCCAGACCAATCATTTTCATTTTGCACTTGCCCAATTGCCATCCTTCAACAGTACCTTTCAAACCCCAGAAGGACAAGGGCAGCAGCTACACGGGAACACCACCCCCTGCAAGTTCCTCTCCAAGCCACTCACCATCCTGACCCTCACTGTTCCTTCAGTGTCGCTGGGTCAAAATCCTGGCATTCCCTCCCTAAAGGGCATTGTGGGTCAACCCACAGCAGGTGGACTGCAGCGGTTCAAGAAGACAGCTCACCCTAACCTGCTCAAGGGGCAACTAGGGACGGGGCAATAGATACTGGGCCCAGCCAGCGACACCTACATCCCCATGAAAGCATCAAAGCCAAAATCATCCTATTCTTATATAAGCTCTCCTGCCCACCACACTCTTACACTTGTGATAATCCTAATCTGAACCTTTCTGTTTACCATCCCCACGGCCACCCACTTCCACCTAACATTTCCTCTCCCTCTGCCCTTGTCTAAAACCTACCAAATCCCTTAGCTTGTTGCCATGCTGACGAAGGGCCATCGAGTGGAAACATTATATCGGTTTCTCGCTAAATTGGTGCTGACCAGTCTGCTGAGTATTTCTAGCATTTTCTGTTCTCAGTTTTGGATTTTTAGTGTCTGACCCATTTTGCTTTTGGAGTAATGGAGATTAATAGGGCAGGCCGGAATAGGAATAATGGTGGCAACAGGATAATGGAATACTCTTCCAGTACACTGTACTGTCGAGGGGAATGGGCGACCTATCTGCATTCGTGTTTATTGATGACTAAAGGACCAGGCTGCACCAGCAGAACAGACAAGAGAACAAAACAAATAGCACTGATTACAACTTGTCCCTTTATTTCTGTTCCAACAACGGGACACAGACCTCCACCTTACTGTATTTGAGTAGGACCTCTGCTTTCTTCCAAACAGACGACTGAATTGACAAAGGAGCAGCGCTCCAGAAGCTTGTCAACTCAATTAAACCCATCGGACTATAACTGGTGTCGCGTGACTTCTGACCTTGTCCACCCCCAGTCCAACACCGGGATGACTAATCGATTACTAGACTTAGATTAGGAATATGGCATACTTCATGAAAAAACGTTAACGAGCAAACTATTAAGCTTGTTCAAAACCAAATCACAGACTCACTGAAGTGGTACAGTGCAGATAGAGGCCATTCAGCCCATCGTATCTGCACCAGCTTGTTAAATGAGCATCATTGCCTCGTGCCCATCTCCTGGTTTATCCCCATAGCCTTGCACATTATTTTTATCTGAATAAATAATATCATAATCATCTAATACCTGATCCAATGTTCCGAGGGCTAAAGGGATTAAAGGGGATGGGGGAGAAAGTGGGAACAGGAGAATGAGTTGGATGATCAGCTGGGATCAGATTGGGTGGGGGAAACAGGGTCAAAGGGCCAAATGGCTTCCTCCTGCTCCCAGTTTCTGTGTCCCGTGTGAATGCCTCAATGGAACCTGCCTCCCCCACATTCCCAGGCAGTACATTCCAGACCCTAACTACTTGCTGGGGGAGAAAGGTTTTCCTCACCTCCCCCTCACTTCATCCCCTTCAATCTCTGTCCCTCTCGTTCCTGTTCCTTTTCCATGTGGGAACAGCTTCTCCCGATCTACTCTGTCCAGCCCCTCCCCCCATGATATTGAAACCCTCTCTCAGATCTCCCTCTCAGCCTTCTTCTCTCCCGGGAGAACAGTCCCAACTTTTATAGGTGTGCCATCGAGAGCATTCTGTCTGGATGTATCACTACCTGGTATGGCAGCTGTACCATTCAAGATCGGAGACGGTTACAGAGAGTGGTGAACCCGGCCCAGACAATCACAAAGGCCAATCTCCCATCTATAGAATCCATCTACCAGGCCCGCTGTCAAGGAAAGGCCGCCAGCATTCTCAAAGATCCATCCCACCCAAGACAAAGCTTTTCACTGTGTCTCGGTACACGTGACAATAAATTCAATTCAATTCAATCTCTCCTCCTCACTGAAGTTTCTCATCCCTGGAACCATTCTGGTAAATCCCTTCTGCCCTCTCCCTCTCCAATGTGTTCACATCTTTCCTATAGTGTGAGGCCCACAACTGGACACAATCCTCCAATCGGCAGTACGTTTGTAAGGCATACTCCATCTTATGGGGGAGGGGGGGCACACAAAACACAAACGCATGAAGTAAATAAGGCCAGGCACGTGGAGTTGGCACAGGTTCTGCTGCTGAAGGTGTTTACCTGTTAGCAGACTTGATCTGTTAGACTTGCTATTTTATAAACTCAGCTTTATTAATAGGGACATAGAGAACAAGAGCTGGGAGGTGATGTTGAACTTGTACAAGACCCTTGTTAGACCTCAGCTGGAGGGTTGGACCCAGTGTCTCCACTGAGGCTCAACCATTGTTCTTCACAATTGGTTTTCGTACCAACACTCCCACTTAGCCCACGAAGGTCAGTGTGAAACTGGCTGTGCCAATTCATTCAGTTGAAAACCATACAACACCAGGTTATGGTCCAACAGGTTTATTTGAAATCACAAGCTTTCGGAACGCTGCTCCTTCTTCAGGTAGCGAGGGGTACCATCAGGAGTTTGAGTTGAGTCACTCTCGAAAGTTCCCCCTGCCCCCTGGTGAGTCACTGGGCCCGTGCTGTCGACAGCTGAGGAACTAACGACAGGGGCTAATTCGGGGCATGAAACCGCCCCCCCGCCCCTCCCCATCCCAGACACAGACAGACCGCCAAGTCCAAACAGGCAAGGCTAAGGAAAGGGTGTCTTCCAAAGTTAGGAAATGCAATGCAAACCGACAAGAGAAACCAAAGTCATGGAGCAAGATCAACTGTGACCCAGGCTTCAACAGCTTATTCAGTTTGGATACAAGTCCAAACTTCAACACAAAAGGAGCAGTCACACTCCAACGGAGTCAAAAATGCAATGGCCAATCTCAAGTCTTTTTCGTCCAGTGGTATTCCCATCTTTTCTTGTTCATTCTTTCATGGGACATGGGCACCCCCTGGCTGGGCCAGCCATTACTGACCTGTCCCTAGTTGCCCCCTTGAGAAAGTGGGGGTGAGCTGCCTTCTTGAACCACTGCAGTCCATGTGCTGTAGGTTGACCCACAATGCCCCTAGGGAGGGAATTCCAGGATTCTGACCCAGTGACAGTGAAGAAATGACGATATATTTCCATGTCAGGATGGTGGTGGCTTGGAGGGGAACTTGCAGGGTGGTGTTCCCATGTATCTGCTGCCCTTGTCCTTCGAGATGGAAGTGGTCCTGGGTTTGGAAGGTGCTGCCTGAGGATCTTTGGTGAATCTCTGCAGTGCACCTTGTAGATAGTACACAATGCTGCTACTGAGTGTCGGTTGGGGAGTGGATGTTTGTGGATGTGGTGCCAATCAAATGGGGGCTGCTTTGTCCTGGATGGTGGCCAGCTTCTTGAGTGTGTTGGAGCTGCCCCCATCCAGGCAAGTGGGCTGTATTCCATCACACTCCTGACTTGGGCCTTGTAGATGGTGGACACGCTTTGGAGAGTCAGGAGGCGAGTTAATCACTCAGGATGCCTAGCCTCTGACCTGCAGCCAATGTGTCTATGTGGTGATTCCAGCTCAGTTTCTGGTCAATGGTACGTTGATAGTAGTAGGAGGGGGGTCGGTGATGGTAACATCATTGAACATCAAGTGAGTGCAGGATGTCGAAGATTTGATTCTGCCTTTGTTGAGTGAAGTGGAGAATTTCTGACAAACCGTTGATGCAGATATGCTATCTTCTGTTCTTTGGTGTGGTTACTACAATAAAGTAGCTGGTAGTCAAGGTGACATATGCCAGGCCTCTGACAGTTTCCAGGATGTTGTGGTGAGATAGCTGCCAAAGTAACTGGCACGAGCTCTGAGCAATTGATTTCTTTGCCCCTCTGTCGGAAACTCTGCCTGAGGAAGCCTGTTCACTCCTGTTTTGATGCGGGCCCACAGATGAGGTGATCCATCAAAGTAGGGCAGGGACATTCTACAACTGGCAACTCCATTCGTTTGATTTGATTTGATTATTTGTACCTCAGTACAGTGAAAAGTTTTGTTTTGCGTGCAGATCATACCGCACAAAGATGGTAGGATGAGAGAACTGAGCGAGGAATACAAATTTACAGCTGGGAGAAAAGCAAGGTCAACAGCAGATTTGAAAATGGAAGTTCTGAGTAATGGGTTAAAAGGTTCAATTCTCTTCTGAATCGTTTCACGCCTCACATTTTGCTCTTTCCATTTTTGAACGTGAACCTCTCTTCAGAACGTTGCGTCCAAGTGATTTTAAAAAAGGAACTTGCTTGGGTAAAGACCAGATGGTAGTGAGGTCAAAGGTCACCAAACTGAATCAGGGATGTGCCAAATGGCTTGGGTGGGGGGCGTAGTTTTTGAAATGCAGGTGGACTTCATGGGGCTTCACTCAGCCAAACTCACTGTTAACATCTGTCGCCCATGGGGGTCACGATGCAGCCTCATTCAGCTCATCTTCCGTTAAGTCAAGGACAAAGCAATCCACTTGGTTGGCACTCCATCCGGTGCCCTCAACATTCACTCCCTGCCCCCTAAATGCATTGTGCAGTGGGCTGCACCAACTCGCAGATAGCATGCAGCAACTCACCAGGGTTCCTGAGACAGCACCTTCCAAACCCACCACCAACAGGACAAGAGGCGCACGGGCACACTACCGACTGCACGTTCCCCTCCAAACCCCACATGTCCTGGTTCTGAAGAAGTGTCACACCTGATCAAAAGATGAACACCGTTTCTCTCTCTCCACAGATGCTGCCAAACCTGCAAAATTTCTCCAACTGGGTCAAAGTTATGGAACTCCCGAGACTTCACCAGTTTCCTCACTTGCCCTCCCCCCACCTTACCCCAGTTCCAACCTTCCAGCTCAGCACCGTCCTCATGACCTGTCCCACCTGTCTGTCTCCCTTCCCACCTATCCACCCCACACTCCTCTCCAACCTATCACCTTCACCCCCACCTGTGCTCTCAGCTACCTTCCCCCAGCCCCACCCCCTCCCATTTATCTCTCCACCCCCGAGGCTCCCAGCCTCATTCCTGATGAAGGGCTTTTGCCCGAAACGTTTATTTTCCTGCTTCTCGGATGCTGCCTGACATACTGTGCTTTTCCAGCACCACTCTAATCTCCCTCCCTAACAGCACTGTGGGTGTACCTACAGCACATGGACACAGGGAGTGGTTGACGTGAATAACATAGACACGTTGAAGGGGAAACTAGACAAGGATTATGATGGGGGGAGGGGGGCATGGATAAGGTAAATAATGTGGGAATTGAACCCACAACCTTGGCATTACTAGCACCACGCTTTAACCAACTGAGCTAACCAACCCTCCAACTCGCACCACCCTCTTGAACTGTCCTACCTGTCCACCTTCCTTCCTATCTATCCCCTCCAGCCTCCCCTCCAAGCTATCACCATCACCCCGCCAACCTTCGTCTGCCTATCGCCGTTCCAGCTACCTTCCCTCCCATCCCCACCCCGCCTCCCATTTATCTCCCAGTCCCCTTCCCCAACATTCTGATGAAGGGCTTATGCCCAAAACGTCGATTCTCCTGCCCCTCGAATGCTGCCTGACCGGCTGTGCTTTTCCAGCAACACACTATCTCGACAAGGATTGCAACGGAGAAGGAAAAGGGAGGGTTGTAATGAGAGATATAGATGAGGAGAAGCTGGAATGAACTGCGATAATTCACAATTTGGACCAATCGGTCCGAATATGTATTAAGTCGACAGCTCACAACCACCTTCACAAGAGCAGTTAAGGAAGCTGCCTTTCTTTAAGTACATGACCTGATCACTCGGCGATGGTTGATGGATCCCAAACAAACTGATATCCCTGATCGCGTTAGGAGGATACAAAAGGCTACCAAGGTGAGGGAAGAGACTCCATGCAATTGGATTCCACACTGGTGGGTGTCTGACAGCAATATCAGCAACATCTCAGTGGATCACTTGCCCTTTTGCGAAATGAGAATCACAGAATTTTCAGTCAGGAGGAGACCACTCCAAATCACTCCCACTCATTTATTTTCCACGTAATTGTTCGTGCCGATTAATTTGCCGAAATCAAGCTCAATTCAGGTCAAAATTTCGAAAGGTCACTGATGGTGCCAACTCAAGAAGACGCCTCAGATTACAAGTATTACAAAATACTTACAGCATAGAAAGAGGCCATTCAGCCCAACGGGTCCATGCTATGATTCTGCTCCAAGCCGAGAGCCCAGACTCGGATAAAAAGGATTGTGGGTGAGTTTGTTTACATAGTGACAGGGAACTTGGCTAAAACCTTCAGGTGGTTCCAATAAGTGTGTTTTTCTGTGTTTGCTGTTGCCAGTCTCTCAGAGTTTGTTTGCACGGGATTAAAAGGAGTCCAGTGATTAAGGTTGCTGCTGTTGACACTTTAACGGTCTGGTTGATCAATACTTTTCGAGGTTTGTGTCTTTGATTTCAAAGATTATGAACGTTTGTGTTTCACCTTATTGTTACCATTAGTGTTCATTGGTTCTGTATACAACGTATACTCAGTGAATGGGCATTGGAAGGGCTGTGTGTTGGCACTGGAGGGTATGAAGGTGGTGGGTTGAGGACATGAGTTGGCAAGGGGGCTGTTAAAGACCACAGGGGTGGCTGACATGAGGGCTGGAAGGGGCCATGAGAGTGGGTGGCAGGTATGGGTTGACAGGGAGTTGTTATGGGAGCATGGGGAGCGGATGGGGTGTGGGGAGTGAAGGATAGAAGGCTTAAAACATCCCAGAGAATGGCACCGTGCTCAGTATGCCTTTGCTGCTGCCAATCTATTACCCAAAGGCAACTCGTGCTTTTCGCAGTCTGGGTATGAGTCTTCCTTGATGTAAGACTTTGCAGTTATGAAATGGTTCAGTATCGTTGGATTTTAAAGACATATCCTGTGACATTTGTCAAGTGGGTCTCAGTGAAAAATTGGGCATGGCTTTAGCTGGGCACTTTGGTACTGTAAATAAGTTCCTAACCACGTGACAGAATGAATTGACATTGATTCTAGTGAAGCCAAAGAAATTTATTAAAGTTTGTCTCAACAAACATTGATGGAAAGCATGACAGATGGGGGGGTCTGGGGGTGTTCAACACTGAGCGAATTACTGAGCATGAGAACACTTGTTTCAAATGAGGGAAAGGTTGATACAAAACTTGCTTTACATGACTCCAGAACATGAATATATAACAAGAAGGTGCCACTGCCTCAATACTGAACAATACTGCATACCTCTCCAAGGGATTCATTCCAGCAGAATTTGTTTTAAATGGATTCTTTTATGGGAGGTGGTTAACATGCGTGAGGCCAACATTTACTGCCCATCACAATTCACCCTTGAACTGAGGGGCTCGCTCAGCCCTTTCAGAGTCAGTCACATCACCGGGGGTCTGGAGTCACGCGGAGGCCTGACTGGGTAACAACAGCAGATTTCCCCTCCCTGAGAAGGCCACCAGGGAACCAGATTTTTTATTTTGCAAATGGCAACCCATGATAGCTTTATGGCCACCATTACCACGACTAACTTTCACTTTTTAAAAATTCACTTGTGGGAGTGTGGGTGTCACTGGCTGGGCCCACGATTTATTGCCCCCGTCGCTAGTTGCCCCCTTGAGAAGGTGGGGGTGAGCTGCCTTGTTGAACTGCTGCAGTCCATGTGCTGTAGGTAGACCCACAATGCCCTTAGGGAGGGAATTCCAGGATTTTGACCCAGTGACACTGAAGGAACGGCGACAGATTTCCAGGATGGTGAGTGGCTTGGAGGGGAACTTGCAGGGTGTGGGGTTCCCATGTACCTGCTGCCCTTGTCCTTCTAGATGGAAGTGGTCGTGGGTTTGGAAGGTGCTGCCTGAGGATCTTTGGTGAATTTTGGCAGTGTATCTTGTAGATAGTACACACTGCTACTACTGAGCGTCGGTGGGGGGGGGGGGAGTGAATGTTTGTGGATGTGATGCCAATCCAGCGGGAGCTGCTTTGTTCTGGATGGTGTCGAGCTTCTTGAGTGTTGTTGGAGCTGCCCCCATCCAGGCAAGTGGAGAGTATCCCATCACACTCCTGAGTTGGGCCTTGTAGATGGTGGGACAGGGTCGAGAGTGTGGTGCTGGAGAAGCACACCAGGTCAGGCAGCATCTGAGGAGCAGGGGAGTCGATGTTTCAGGCAAAAGCCCTTCATCAGGAGGGCTATCTCCTGCTCCTGCGATGCTGCCTGACCTGCTGTGCTTTTCCAGCACCACACTCTCAACTCTGATCTCCAGCATCTGCAGTCATAACTTTCTCCTAGATGGTGGACAGGCTGTGGGAAGTCAGGAGGTGAATTACTCACCTCTGTATTCCTAGCCTCTGAGCTGCTCTTGTAGCCACTGTTTCTGTATTGAGGCCAGTTGAGTTTCTGGTCAGTGCTAATGATATGGAGGGGGATGTATTGATTGAATTTAAATTCTATCAGCTGCCATTGGTGGAAAGAGGGGCCCTTTTGATGGATTATTAAGCCAGTGACATTACCGTTCTGTTACAGGGCCCTGGAGGGAGAGCAGGCATAGTTAGGCTGCTGCTACAGAGCAGTTTGGTTGGACCTTCTGAACTTCACACAATGATTTCCCTCGAGTGGGGTACCAGAGGGTAGGACAACCACAGCCCAGAGCTGTTGTCAGGATAGGGGGTAAACAAAGGATGGGAAGGCCTAGGAAGCGGCGCAGAAAAGATTTCCGAGAGAGGGATATGGGCCAAGTGCTGGCAAATGGGGATTAGATTAGGTTAGGCTACCTGGTCAGCATGGACGAGTTGGACCGAAGGGTCTATTTCTGTGCTATACGTCTCTATGAGCACGTGCAGCGGTGAGGATTGGAAAAGCTGGCAAGAGAAGATTCAAGCAGAGATTTTGGAGAGGTGTTCAAAACCATGAGGGGTCTGAACAGAGTGGATAGTGAGAAATTGTTCCTAATTGACGGAAAGATTGAGAAGCAGAGGGACACAGATTTGAAGTGATCGATTGACAGACCAGAGAGGACATGAGCAAACCCTTTCTGCACTGCCTTTCGAGAACGACAGAGGCAGAGTCTATCAGGGTTTCTAAAGGAGGAAAGCTTTCCTGGTCTCTCTCTCTCACACATACACACGCACGCAAACACATACACACCAACCAGGTAGGCCCCAGGTTTGACAGAGCTAAATTTACTGAGATGGCCCTGAGGAAATTTGTCAGTCCCACTAACTCCGTGCTTGAGGTGAGAGCAAATAAGTCAGGTCAAGTTCCCGATTACAATCGCCCGATTACAACAATTCCTGCTGAAGTTGTGCGTGGGTAGTTGTTGGGCAACTTAGAGGCAAAACAAAACCAGCTGAAACAAATAGGGAAAGGCACACAACTAAATGCTGGAGATAATCTGTCACAAGATATCACTGATGAACTCTATCAGCACAAACAAATTGGCCCCTACATTCCTCAAGCTGCCATTAACAATCGCTGGCAGCCATCCAAAGCAGGCTTTGGCACGAAAGGCTAAATAATACCGACTGAAAAAATGGGGAGTCCAGTTTGAAGCAAATCTTTCCAACCAACCAGACAGAATGGATGTGAGAAACAGGGAACAGTGAGGAACCCCAGATAGACCACACAGTGTCACACAGGGGGGCAGGAGCTCCCAGAAACAAGCTTACACGCTCTCTCACACACACATTCTCTCTCACACACACATTCTCTCTACAGTGAGGAACCCCAGATAGACCACACAGTGTCACACAGGGGGGCAGGAGCTCCCAGAAACAAGCTTACACGCTCTCACACACACACACACTCTCTCACACACACAAATACACACTCACTCTCACACACACACACACAAATACACACTCACTCACACACACACACACACAAACTCACACACACACACACTCTCTCAC
>NC_057752.1:1756291-1758791 GCF_004010195.1 Chiloscyllium plagiosum
AGGGGTTGGGGAACGACGGACAGGACTGGGATGTGGAGGTGTTTTACAGACAGAGGCAGCAAGGCAGGGATGGGGGCAAGCCAGTCTGGAGCTGCCTGGGTGCTATCAGATTCTCCATAGTTGTTGTTGTTGTTGTTGCCGGGGGGAACTCAGTGCCCGTCTGGAAAGGTGAGAGACGGACGTTTGCCTTTAAGGGATGCCATTATTCACAGATCAAGAAACGTCTTTATCTCTGTTCCAAATCTCTCCACCACACAAAGAAATCTCAGTCTGAGAAACAAGCAGCCTGACGCAAAGCAACATCTCGTGACAACTCCTTTTGTTGACACACCACGCACTTACCAACTCCCAGAACCAAAGGTAAATTGCTGCCTTAACACTTCCCACACCGGAATGTTCCAGCAGTGCACACAAGGGTTCCAGTGCTTTATCGGAAGGGAATAAGGAAAACACATTTTCTGAAAAGGAGCCTGCACCTCATCGGATAGGAATGCTGGGACCACGCTCTGTTGTGATCAAATAGCTGACTGCTATTCACTCTCCAGGCCTACCTGAAGGAAAGTTTTGCACATCGTTGCCTGGGATAGCGACGTACAGCACAGAAACAGGCCCTTCGGCCCAACTCGTCCATGCTGACCTGGTTTCCTAAACTGACCTAGTCCCATTTGCCAGCACTTGTCCCATCTCCCTCTAAACCCTTCCTATTCATAGACCCATCCAGATGCCTTTTAAATGTTGTAATTGTGCCAGCCTCCCACCACTTCCTCTGGCAGCTCATTCCATACACGCACCACCCTCTGTGTGAAAAAGTTGCCCCTTAAACCTTTCCCCTCTCACCTTAAACCAATGCCCTTTAGTTCTGGACCCCCTAACCCAGGGGAAAAGACCTTGGCTATTCACCTTATCTATGATTTTATAATGTGGAGGAGCCGGTGTTGGACTGGGGTAGACGAAGTTAAAAATCACACAACACTGGGTTATAGTCCCACAGGTTTATTTGGAAGCACTAGCTTTCGGAGTGCTGCTCCTTTGTCAGTGAGTGGAGAAGCAAGGAGAGGTGAGATGGTGGACAGGCTTTGGGGAGTCAGGAGGTGAGTTACTTGCTAAAGGTTTCCCAGCTTGAGACCTGCTCTTGCAGCCACTATATTTACAAGGTTCCTGTGTTTCCTTTCTCTGATGGAAAATAACGAATCATATTTACACTCAATAATCAGATGGCAAAATATAGATTTCAATGAAAAGTCCAGGCAGCCATCTTGTAATGCTTGCTGGGTAGAAATGGGCTCGCCAATCCTCCAGAATTGCCCTGTACGTGCCAGATATTAAATATTGATCTCCTCAAGTTTGTTGTGAGCAAATCCAGCAGAAAATTTCCTTCAGGCAATTTTTTAAAAATCTTATTTATTTTTCCTTCATGCTTATATTGCTTTCTGGCTGTTTGATGACAGGGCGATGGGAGGGGGAGGTCAAGTGATGAAATCTCCAGGAATAGGCCCGAGCAGTGTTGGCAACCCCCTGTGAGGCCTTGGCTACTTTTGAATAAAATCTTGCCTCGTGGAAAACAGAGAGCGAGCTGGAGTTGGCCATCGCTTTGCCATATTCGCAGCTCACAAGTCCACCCCTCCTCTTACCTTCAAAGAATCTTTTCAGGCGAAGGCAGCTGACGCTGAGGCGTAGGATGGAGAGTTTGTCCAATCGCCCGGCAATGTCCTCACTGGTCGGTAGGAGCCTCAACAGGTTGTCAAATTCCACATTGAGGCGGTCCCGGTGCCTTTTGGAAGGGTTGGACTTGGCGGCATTCCCGGTTTCCTGTTCGGCACTAGGTTTGGCAAGGAGAGAACAAAGGAAAGCTCAGGCACGACTCACCGGTGACATGAATCAACCTTCCTGAATCGGAGACAACTAACTGCATCACTCTGAATCAACCTCGAAAGTGGCCTGCATTGATCGGCTGAAAGGATACCATGAGAGTAGCGGATCCCTCAACACTGAGCCAACTATTTTGATATCAGCTTAGAGGGCACAGGCCTTTTCCCAAACTAGTCCATGCAGGTTTGACATCAGTTGCATTCAGCAGTCGTTAACAGCACTATCTGATCGCAGGATCCCACATCAAAACCAGGAGCAGAAGTAAGCTATTCAGCCCCTCAATCCTGCTCTCCCGATCATGGCTGATCTCATCTCGGCCTCAACCCCTTACCTGCCCATTCCCCATAATCCTTTAACCCATTGCTAGTTAAATATCCGTCCATCTCCTTAAATGTATTTAATATCCCAGTGGCAAAAGTGAGGACTGCAGATCAGAATCTAGATTAGCAGGTCAGGCAGCATCTGAGGAGCAGGAAAATTGACATTTTGGGCAAAAGCCCTTCATCAGGAATTGCAGTGTTCCAGTGTCCACCACAGTCTAGCGGGAGTGAATTCCACAGATTCACAATCCTTTGAGAGTAGCAATTTCTCATCAGTTTTAAATCTGCTACCCCTTATCCTAACACAATGA
>NC_057752.1:1760276-1770684 GCF_004010195.1 Chiloscyllium plagiosum
AAATGAGGAAACTGGAGAAATCTGAGTTCATCCCTTGTGGTTGGAAGGTTCCTAGACAGAAGATGAGGCGCTCTTCCTCCAGCCGTCGTGTTGCTATGGTCTGGAGATGGAGGAGGCAATGGGATGTGCAGGTTAGGGTGGATCGGCCATGCTAAATTGTCCCATAGTGTCCAGGGATGTGCAGGTTAGGGTGGATTGGCCATGCTAAATTGCCCCATAGTGTCTAGGGATATGCAGGTTAGGGTGGATTGGCCATGCTAAATTGCCCATAGTGCCCAGGGCTGTGCAGGTTAGGGTGGATTGGCCATGCTAAATTGCCTGCAGTGTCCAGGAATGTGCAGGTTAGGGTGGATCGGCCATGCTAAATTGCTCCATAGTGCCCAGGGATGTACAGGTCAGGGGTGGATTGGCCATGTTACATTGCTCCATAGTGTCCAGGAATGTGCAGGTTAGGGTGGATCGGCCATGCTAAATTGTCCCGTAGTGTCCAGGGATGTGCAGGCTTGAGTGGGTTAGCCATGGGAAATGCAGGGTTACAGGGATAGGGTAAGGTGGATAGGTCTGGGTGGGATGGTCTTCGGAGGGTCAGTGATGGGCCAAATGGCCTGCGTCCACACTGTAGGGGTTCAATCATTCTATGATCCACAGAAAAATTGACAGAAGTTTGCAACTCTCTTTCGCAAATGGGCAAACAATGCTGAATCAATTGTAAATGTTAAACCTGAGTCTGAGAGACGTTTGACACCCAATGGTATGAAGGGATATGGGCAAGTTGATGGATGTAGATTGTAGTTGAGCCAGGGTCCCATGGAGATGTGGACAGACCGGACGTGTTAAATAACCTCCTCCTATCCTTACGCTCAGGTTCAGCACTGGCCGATTGGACAAGGATGGCCGTTTGCAAAATGGGATGGAATCCCATCAGGGAGATGGGACGGTAACAGGATTTGTCAAGAGAAAGACAGTTTAAGGTGAATCAGGATGCACGGTTCAGATGACGAAAGGCCGGCAAAACCAAGGAAAAGCAGGAGATACAAATCAAATAGGAAGACAGGAACATTTTAAAAGTGTGAACAAAATAAATCACAAGGAAACTGTGATCCGGTTGCTGTGTCACATGGTTTTAAAATCAGCGCTCATTTCTCTGCATCAAAACTAGTGAAAAACATTTCAGCTAAAAGTCACATGTTTGCCTTGGACTACAAAATTAGACTCAACAGTATCCTTTGAGAAAAGTATCAGGAGATTTGAGGAATCCTTTCACTCTTTAAGCGAAGTAATATTTATCTTTTAATTGAAAAAGTGAGGAAATATCTTCATACCGGGGAGGGGAGAATGACAGACCTTGCCCTCAAGGCTGCATTCGACCGAGTGTGGCATCAAGTGCCCTGGCAAAACTGGAATCAATGGGTATCAAGGGCAAGCTCTCCAGTGGTTGGAGTCAGACCTGGCACACAGGAAGGTGGTTGTGGTTGTTGGAGATCAGTCATCTCAGCTCCAGGACATCTCGGCAGGAGTCCCTCAGGGTAGTGTCCTAGGCCCAACCATCTTCAGCTGCTTCATCAATGACCTTCCCTCCATCACAGGGTCAGAAGCGGGGACATTCATTGATGATTGCACAATGTTCAGCACCATTCGCAATTCCTGAGATACTGAAGCAGTCCATGTTCAAATGCAACAAGATCTGGACAATATCCAGGCTTGGACTGACAGGTGGCAAGTAACATTCACGCCACACAAATGCCGGGCTATGACCATCTCCAATAAGAGACAATCTAATCACCACCCCTTGACATTCAATGATGTTACCATCACTGAATCTCTCACTATCAATGTCCTTGGGGCTGCCATTGACCAGAAGCTGAGCTGGACCCACTAGAAAACATAGTGGCTACAAGAGCAGGTCAGTGACGAGGGATACTCCAACGAGTAACTCCCCTCCTGACTCCCCACAGCCTGTCCACTATCTACAAGGCCCAAATCAGGAGTGTGATGGAATACTCCCCACTTGCCTGGATGGGAGCAGCTCCAACAACACTCAAGAAGCTCAACACCATCCAGGACAAAGCAGCCCACTTGATTGGCCCCACATCCACAAACATCCACTCCCTCTACCACCGATGCTCAGTAGTAGCAGTATGTACTATCTACAAGATACCCTGCAGAAATTCACCAAAGATCCTCAGACTGCACCTTCCAATCCCACGACCACTTCCATGTCAGAGGGCAAGGGCAGCAGATACATGGGAACACAAAAGATTTGCAAGGATGTTGCCACGGTTGGAGGATCTGAGCTACAGGGAGAGGCTGAACAGGATGGGTATATGAATAGGAAGGGTTTGGAGGGATATGGGCCGGGTGCTGGCAGGTGGGACTAGATTGGGTTGGGATATCTGGTCGGCATGGACAGGTTGGACCGAAGGGTCTGTTTCCATCCTGTACATCTCTATGACTCTATAAGCCACTCACCAGCCTGACTTGGAAATATATTGCCATTCCTTCAGTGTCGTTGGGTCAAAATCCTGGAATTCTCTCCCTCAGGACATTGTGGGTCCACCCACAGCACATGGACTGCAGCGGTTCAAGAAGGTAGCTCACCCCCACCTTCTGAAAGGGCAACTAGGGACAGGGCAATAAAGGCTGGGCCCAGCCAGTGACACCAACATCCCATGTGAGATTTAAAATTTACATACAGAGCTTTTTCTCTGATGGAATGGGGCACATTCCCCCTCCAATTTGCTCCGAGTGTGAACTGGCCCCAAGTTGAGCCAATCAATCCTGCCCAAACCATTCCTTAGCCAATCTGTCCCTACCCCCACACACCCAAGCCACAATCCATCAATTCAACCTATTTCCTCAAGACAACGCAGTTAGGGAGTGATGTTAGTTTTTAATCTTCCTTTGCGTCTTTGCTGGGCATGGTCAAACAAGACTCAGTCCATGACACAAGAGTGCCATGGCAAGATGATATCTCTTAACATATCCACTGAGTTCTTCCCATCTCTCCCCCACTGCATTGACGTCTTGATGGGTCTTTGTTGGACTGGCTCCAGCAAGCAAGTTTTCACACTCAACCACAAGGTCCACATCAACCTCGATTGGAATGACGTGAGGGAAACAGGTATCCATGACCATGTTGATGTTTATCAACAAGAGCAATCAGGAGAGAGTGAGGGACCACAGATGCTGGAGATCAGAGTTGGGAGAGTGGTGCTGGAAAAGCACAGCCGGTCAGGCGGCATCCGAGGAGCAGGAAAAATCGACGTTTCGGGCGAAAGCCCTCCATCAGGAATCGGCTCACCCAGCCGAGTGCTCAGGTCTCACACTCCTCCCTGCTTTCAAGCACCTTTCTATTCCACACATAGAGGCAGACACAGTGAGAGCCCCTCAGCTTTCAAGAGGAGTCATAGCATCATGTTGAAATGGGAGACAGCTGTCAACCCAGAGCCTGGGAAGAACATCGAGCTGACTGGCGCAGTGTTCGGCTCACGTCAATGGCGCCTGTGCGTTTGAAGAGAAGCACATGAGGGAGAAAGGAATCGAAAAGGATAGGGGCGAGTTAAAGAGGGAGCTTGTAGGGAGTATATCCTGCTCACCGGCCTGCCTCTGTACTGGAAATACTTCACAACAACTTCTAAGTTCACCTCGTGAGATGAAACCTTTTTCCACTGACCTCCAGAGAAAGCTCAAGGCATCCATCCAAACATCTGAGAAACACTGGACTTGTCTGAAGCCCCAGAGATGAACAGATCATCTTGCTCCAAAGATATAAAACCATAATAAGACCACAAGATATTGGGGCAGAAGTAGGCCATTCAGCCCATCGGGTTTGTTCTCCCAATTAATGAGATCGTGGCTGATCTGATCATCCTTAACTCCTGCCTTTTCCCCATAACCATTGATTCTCTTACTGATTAATGTACCGAATGACCCAGCCTCGACAGCCCTCTGCGGTTAAGAATTCCACAGATTCACTCCCCTCTGAGAGAGGACCTTCCTTCTCATCTATGTTTTCAATAGGTGACCCCTTACTCTGAGACGATGCCCTCTGGTTTTCGATGCTCCTGCAAGGCTATGGAAGGTTTGAGTTATAAAGAAAGGCTGGATAGGCTGGGACCTTTTTCATTGGAGCGTAGGAGGTTGAGGGGCGACCTTTTAGAGGTTTATAAAATCGTGAGGGGTATCGATAGGGTTAATGGGAGGTGCCTTTTCTCTAGGATGGGGCATTTCAAGACTAGGGGCACATTGTTAAGGTGAGAGGAGAGAGATTTTAAAAAGATGTTTTTTTTTTACACAGAGCGGGGTTTCATGTATGGAATGAACATTTTGAGGAAGTGGTGGATGTGGGTACAATTACAATGTTTAAAAGACATTTGGATAAGTACACAAACAGGAGAGGTTTGGAGAGACATGGGCCAGGAGCAGGCAGGTAGGACTAGTTTAGTTTGGGGATTATGGCTGGCATGGGCTGGCATGGACTGGATGGACCGAAGGGTCTGTTTCCGTGCTGTATGACTCTAGGACTCTAAGGGGAAACAACCTCTCCATATCTCCCCTGTCAAGTCTCCTAAGAATTCGGTCTGTTTTAATCAGGTCACCTCTCATTCTTTACAACTCCAAAGAGTACAGGCCCAACCTACTCAGCCTCTCCACTCCTCCATATCTGTTACCAGCCGAGTGAAGCTTCTCTGGATTACCTCCTGTGTCAGTAGATCTTTTCTTACGTTCCAGTTGTGTCTATAATGTGCCTCTCCTTTTCCGTTTCTCCTCATGAGATATTTTACTTCTCCCTTTTTAGTGTCAACTGCGATCACAGGATGAGCACAAGTTGTCAAAGAAGGTGTGAGTGATGACTGAATGGTTTTTTTTTCAAAACCCACATGGCATTGAATGCGGTTACAAAGTTCTGAAGCAGATATATAAAGGCTGCTTCATAGACCGTCACCAATGCACTCATTGAGTAATATGCTTTGCATGTGATATTCTTAAGTCATCACTTTTACCTCTCTGGTGTGCCCCAGTTTATCGCAATTCTCACCTCAGAGTCAGAGAACAATTACTCCAGAGACATTATCTCGGCTAATACTCCCAGCACAGTACTGAGGAAGTGGGGCTCTGTCGGAGGTGTCAGCAAATATTTAAGGAGGTATTCTCACCCTCAACCAACATAACGAAAACCACATGATATAGTCATTACTTTATCACATTGTTGTCTGTGGGAGCTTGCTTTGTACAAATTAACAGTCACACAGTGTTTATTATTCTTTCACTGGGATGTGGGTGTCACAGAATTTATTACCCATCCCTAATTGCCCAGAGGCCACTTGAAACCCAACCACATGCTGGTCTGGAGTCACATGTAGACTAGACTAGGTAAGGACAGCAGTTTCCTTCCTTCAAGGACATTAGTGAATGAGATCACAGAATTCCTACAGTGTGGAAACAGGCCCTTCGGCCCAACAAGTCCACACCGACCCTCCGAAGAGCAACCCACCCAGACCCATTCCCCAACCTTATTACTCTGCATTTACCCCTGACTAATACACCTAACTTACACATCCCTGAACACTACAGGCAATTTAGTATGGCCAATCCATCTAACCTGCACATCTTTGGACTGTGGGAGGAAACCGGAGCATCCGGAGGAAACCCATGTGGACACGGGGAGGATGTGCAAGCTCCACAGACAGTTGCCCGAGGCTGGGATCGAACCCGGGTCCCTGGCGCTGTGAGATTAGATTAGATTACATTACATTACAGTGTGGAAACAGGCCCTTCGGCCCAACAAGTCCACACCGACCCGCCGAAGCGCAACCCACCCACACCCCTACATTTACCCCTTACCTAACACTATGGGCAATTTAGCATGGCCAATTCACCTAACCTGCACATCTTTGGACTGTGGGAGGAAACCGGAGCACCCGGAGGAAACCCACGCAGACACAGGGAGAACGTGCAAACTCCACACAGACAGTCGCCTGAGGCAGGAATTGAACCCGGGTCTCTGGCGCTGTGAGGCAGCAGTGCTAACCACTGTGCCACCGTGCCGCCTATATGGAATCTTACAACAACTAGCAATAGCTACCAGCAGTTTTTCATTCCAGATTTTTATTAAATTCAAATTCCACCAACTGCTATGGTGAGATTCAAAGCCAAAACGTTAGCTCAGAGCTGAGGATTACTGGACATTACAACTACCTGCCTCCCTTTCCTACACCGTACCATGTCCTGAGATAAAAGAAGGCACAACAGAAATTAAAAATTTTTGGACTTTACTTATTTCAACTTGGTTAAGGCCAATGAATGACTTTGAAGTTACTAGGACTAATACCAGAATGGGTGAGTTGTCTCAGAAGGAAAACTTAGACAGGCTGGGCTAGTATCTGCTGGAGTGTCAAAGATTAAGAGGCAACTTGATTGAAACACAAGATCCTGAGGGGTCTTGACATTCTAGATTCTTCTTGTGGAAGAATCTAGAATGAGGAATCACTGTTTCAAAACAAGGATTACCTGTTTTAGTCAGAAACAGAATTCTTTTTCTCTGAGGTTTTTGAAATTCCCTTCGACAAAAAGCAGTGGAAGCCGAATTGTTGAATATGTTTCAGGCAAAGCTAAACCGATCCTTGTTAAACAGCAAAAGCAATAATAACAGACATGGGTTAGACCTCAGCTGGAGGGTTGTGTCCAGGTGTGGGCCCCACACTATAGGAACGATGTGAAAACATTGGAGAGAGAGGGCAGAAGGGATTTACCAGAATGGTTCCAGGGATGAGAAACTTCAGTGAGGAGGAGAGATTGAAGACATTGGGACTGTTCTCCTTGGGGAGAAGGAGGCTGAGAGGGAGATCTGAGAGAGGGTTCCAACATCATGGGGGAGGGGGCTGGACAGAGTAGATCGGGACAAACTGTTCCCACATGGAAACGGAACAGGAACGAGAGGGACAGAGATTGAAACGGATGAAGTGAGGGGGAGGTGAGGAAAACCTTTCTCCCCCAGCGAGTAGTTAGGGTCTGGAATGTACTGCCTGGGAATGTGGGGGAGGCAGGTTCCATTGAGGCATTCAAGAGGGGCATTGGATGGTTATTGGGATAGAAATGGGGTACAGGGATACGAGGGAAATATTGACACGAGGGTATAGAACCAGAACAGGCACAATGGGCAGAATGGCCTCCTTCTGTGCCATAACGCTGTGTGTGTGTGTGTGTGTGTGTGTATGAGTCGAGAGTGTGTTGCTGGAAAAGCACAGCAGGTCAGGCAGCATCCAAGGAGCAGAAGTGTGTGTGTACATGTGTGTGTGCGTGCGTGAGAGAGACCTTTCTGAATGGTGCAGTGGGTGTGATGGGCTGAGTGGCCTACACCTATAGCATACTGACATCCCAATCAGCAGCAGCAGTAGGCCGCATGCTCCTTGAACCTGTCCTTACGTAGCCAAACAGGTTGGCCATTCTGATTGAGCTGGTGTTGGTTAAGGGAGGAGGCACTGCTTTCACTCCCAGTGAGGCTGGAGGAAGTGGGTGTTGAGACTGAGTGACAGGCAGTGGGGCGATGAACTGTGGACCCAGTCACCCTCATTAGACCATGCAACCATTGAAGTAAAGACTGAGGGAACACAACCAGCTAAAAGGCAGCAGGTGGCTGTTTGTACAAACTCACATCCACTGTGGTCTACTCTGGGCAGTTAAATTTTCCCTCCAGCAAAAACAGACAGCCACCACGACTGTCTCGAAAGCCAGCGTTCAGAAGATGACGGTGTTGAAGTGTTTGTTGTGGTTTGACATGGGCTCACTTTCCAGGAGCATCAAGCTTCACCTTTTCTGGTAACAGGAAAACACGCGCTGAGCAGAAAGAGGAAATGGTCTACTTTCTTTCGGAGCCTATGCACGGAACAGAAATACCCATCTTCTGAGCATTTACCTACAATTGAGATGACTGTCCGTTTCACTGCCAATTAGCCACTTTCACAAACAGAATACACAGCAGTGTTCAAAATGACGTGTGGTTTTGCTAGTTTCTCCCTTTCAACTGTGTTTCCACTCATAGGAGGGCTAGTAACCAGGGAGTACGGGTGGTTAAGACAGCATAGGGATAGTCAAGTTAACAAATCTCAGAGAAGAGGGTGATGATGGAGCTATATATAATGTTGGTCAGGCCCCAGCTGGAGTACTCTATGGCGTTCTGGTCACCACACTGTAGGAAGGATGCGACTGCATTAGAGAAGGTGCAGAGGAGGTTCACCAGGATAATGCCTGGGCTGGAACATTTCAGCTGCACGGTGGCTCAATGGTTAGCACTGCTACCTCACAGCACCAGGGACTCGGGTTCGATTCCAGCCTCGGGCGACTGTCTGTGTGGAGTTGGCACATTCTCCCTGTGTCTGCATGGGTTTGCTCTGGTTTCCTCCCACAGTCCAAAGATGTGCAGGTCAGGTGAATTGGCCATGCTAAATTGCTCATAGTGTTAGGTGTGTTAGTCAGGGGCAAATATATTGGGGGGGGGGGGGGGAGGTGGGGGGGGGGGGGGGGGGGGGGGTGCGGTGCGTTGGTTGCTCTTCAGTGGGTCGGTTTGGGCCAAAGGGCTTGTTTCTATACTGTAGGGAATCTAATCTAAGCTCTGAGGATAGGCTGGGTTTGTTTTTCTCAGAGCAGAGAGGGCTGGGGGGGGTATCTGTCTGAGGGGAAAGAGGGAGAAGGTATTTTCCCTTAGTAGAGGGGTCAGTAACCAGGAGGCACAGTTTTAAGGTAAGGATCTGGAGATTTGAGAAAAATAAAATGCCCCTCGAAGGTGATGGGTATCTGGAACTCACAGCCTGAAAGGGTTGTAGGGACAGGAACCCTCAAGACATTGAAGGAGCCTTTAGGTTTACATTGGACCAACTGCGAGAAAATGAGATGAGAATAGATCGCTGCTTCATGACCAGCATGGACCCAATGGGCCGAAGAGCCTTTTGCCGTGCCATACAAATGCTATCAGCGCAGAGTTATAATGGCCATTCAGCCCATTGAGTCCATGCTAGTTCTTTGTAGAGAAAGCCAAATAGTCCCATTACCTCTCTCAATCTCGATAGCTCCTGCAGGTTTATTTCCCTTAAGTTCTCACCCAGTTTCCTTTAGAATCAATGAAAATAGGGGCAGGACAAGGCTGTGCTGTCATAAAAGCTATCACAATCTTATCATAAGCTCGCTTTAATCTCCTTTGCTCCAGGGAGAACAACCCAGACTCTCCAATCCTAAGGTAACAGAGAAACGAACTAGGGTCAGCATTCCACAACCTCCTGCCAGTATATTCCAGCCAGCCTACTGTAGTTCCTTTGAGGCCACACAGCCAACTAGAGGCCTTCATCACTTTAATACAGTGGGTCTGGCAGGGCGACAAGAGTAGGTAGGCCGCTTTTTCACTCACTCTGGGAAAAGGGCAAGAGAGAAAGGGGTACTTCCTTTTTTAGGTGGGGGGGGGGCTGCCCTCACACATCTGTCTTCACAGGAGCTGCTAGACCTGCTAATTTTCTCCAGCATTCTCTATGTTTGTCTCAGAGTTGCAGCATCCGCAGGATTTTGTTTCCACGTGAAAAATATTTTGCTATTTACTTTGTTAAGCATGACTTATGGCAAACTGCAACACACCATCACCTCAAACAACAATTGATACAAAATGGCCAATTTGTGCCCAGGTCTGAGCAATCAGTCTGAACAAGCTGGAAAGATGGCTGCCCAGGGCAATGGAAAGATGGCTGCTCAGGGCAATGGAAAGATGGCTGCCCAGGGCAATGGAAAGATGACTGCTCAGGACAATGGAAAGATGACTGCTCAGGACAATGTGAAGATGACTGCTCAGGGCAATGGAAAGATGGCTGCTCAGGGCAATGGAAAGATGGCTGCTCAGGGCAATGGAAAGATGATTGCTCAGGACAATGTGAAGATGACTGCTCAGGGCAATGGAAAGATGACTGCTCAGGGCAATGGAAAGATGGCTGCTCAGGGCAATGGAAAGATGGCTGCTCAGGGCAATGTGAAGATGGCTGCTAAGGGCAATGGAAAGATGGCTGCCCAGGGCAATGGAAAGATGGCTGCCCAGGGCGGGCAATGGAAAGATGGCTGCCCAGGGCAATGGAAAGATGGCTGCCCAGGGCAATGGAAAGATGATTGCTCAGGACAATGTGAAGATGACTGCTCAGGGCAATGGAAAGATGGCTGCCCAGGGCAATGGAAAGATGGCTGCCCAGGGCAATGGAAAGATGATTGCTCAGGACAATGTGAAGATGACTGCTCAGGGCAATGGAAAGATGACTGCTCAGGGCAATGGAAAGATGACTGCTCAGGGCAATGGAAAGATGACTGCTCAGGACAATGTGAAGATGACTGCTCAGGACAATGTGAAGATGGCTGCTCAGGGCAATGGAAAGATGGCTGC
>NC_057752.1:1775640-1777525 GCF_004010195.1 Chiloscyllium plagiosum
GTATGAGGAAAGGCTGAGGCATTTGGGTTTTGTTTTCATTGGAGAAAAGAAGGTTTGGGGTGACTTGATAGAGGTGTACAAGGTGATTAGGGGTTTAGATAGGGTTGACCGTGAGAACCTTTTTGCATGTATGGAGTCAGCTATTACGAGGGGGCATAGCTTTAAATTAGGGGGTGGTAGGTATAGGACAGATGTTAGGGGTAGGTTCTTTACTCAGCGAGTCGTGAGTTCATGGAATGCCCTGCCAGTAGCAGTGGTGGACTCTCCCTCTTTATGGGCATTTAAACGGGCATTGGATAGGCATATGGAGGATAGTGGGTTAGAATAGGTTAGGTGGGCTTGGATCGGCGCAACATCGAGGGCCAAAGGGCCTGTACTGCGCTGTATTTTTCTATGTTCTATGTTCTAAGTCAGGATGGTGAGTGGCTTGGAGGGGAACTTGCAGGGAATGGTGTTCCCATGTATCTGCTGCCCTTGTCCTTTTAGATGTAAGTGGTCGTGGGTTTGGAAGGTGCTGTCTGAAGATATTTGGTAAATTTCTGCAGTGCATCTTGTAGATGGTACACACTGCTGCTACTGAGCGTCGGTGGGGGAGGGAGTGGATGTTTGTGGATGTGGTGCCAATCCAGCGGGGCCTGCTTTGTCCTGGATGGTGTTGAGCTTCTTGAGTGTTCTTGGAGCTGCCCCCATCCAGGCAAGTGGGGAGTATTCCATCACACTCCTGACTTGGGCCTTGTGGACAGGCTTTGGGGAGTCAGGAGGTGAGTTACTCGCTGCAGTATTCCCAGCCTCTGACCTGCTCTTGTAGCCGCTGGGTTGATGTGGCGAGTCCAGTTGAGGTTCTGGTCAATGGTAACCCCAGGACGGTGAGAGTGGGGGATCGGTGTGATGGGACCCCCAAAGTACGGCCACTTCTGAATCCCAATTACAGCACTTGGGGTTGAGTAAAAATGCACTTCCGTCCAACCCAGCTTCCAAAAACAGGGAACTTCTCCAACCCTTCTTTAGCCAAGTGATTATACACCATGTCTCTGAACACAAGTTGGGTTCAGGCCTGTCAGATCAGGCACGATGACACGTGTATATTTTAAAAGACAATTTGATCTTTCTTTTTCAAGTACTAGCAAAGCGGCAACACGTTGCCAGCAGTAAAGAGGAAACTAGACTGCATTCCTTCGATGAGGCAATCGTCCCAATGGAACAGTGATTCTCTCCGTTCTGGGAATTATGCCAACTTATGGTGTCACCACACATTCCCTGCAGTCGGAGTAGACCCTCACCCTTTCTTATGTTTGCTGAGTGAACATAACTGAAATTATTGGGACCCATCCTTCCAAGTGAATCAAGTTAACCTCAGCACTATTTGAATCAGCATCTTTCCTCTCTCAATGTGGACTATTCAATTCCAGAAGACTTTGCACCTCAGTTTTCCTCCTAGCCCAGTCTTTATTCCAAATATTTCAGGCATTATTTTACCATACTATAGCTGAAAGTACATCATTTCTTGAGTTTTTTTAGTTAAAACTACATAGCTACAATAATAGACCACACAACTTCGTCATATTACACATAAGAATAGTCATAGTTTCAGATATTGGCCCAAGATATCATCCACCAAACCAAATTGCTGTTCTGTTAAAGGAAATCCACATTTTCTTCTACACACACACACACGCACGCACACAGACACACATGCACACACATAGACACACACAAACATCAAGACACATGCACACAGACATACACAGAAACACACACACAGACGCACACACGCACAGACACACGTATACACAGAGACACACACGCACACACGTACAGATACGGATGTACACACAAACAACAGACACATAGACCCACACAAACACAAAGACACACATGCACACAG
>NC_057752.1:1777596-1795771 GCF_004010195.1 Chiloscyllium plagiosum
ATAGACACAAACACCAAGACACACATGCACACAAACACACACAGACATGCACACACACGTACACAGACACAGACATACACACACGCACACACAAATGTACACAGACACAAATGTACACAGACACACAGAGACCCATGCACAGACACACAAACACACACAAACATATATACACACACACACAACACAGACATAAACACTAACACATACACTCAAAACTACATTCATTCTGAAAACATCACTGACATCAAACAGAAGGCAACTCATGGAGCAAGAAAAGACACACCCCACAGTCAGGAGGTGAACTAAGTTGGTGCTAAGAAGGTCTTCAGCCCCTCAGTGGGAGACAGTCCCACGCTCTCCCAGTCTAATTAACCAGGAGATATAGCAGTGCCAAGAGCTCAGTAGTAGATGCTGCAAAATGTCCTAGGAACAAGAATAAAATGATTCCTGGCGTCATGTTCATGATAATGGTCTAACCACTCGTCAAGGAGCAAATAACTCCGAGGGCTAGTTCTATTTGAAACAGTAAAACACGTTATAAGTTCTGAAGCACCAAAGCCACAGTGTGTGCAGAGTTACAACAGTCTGTGCACTTCTTAAAGGGTAGACATACAATACCCCAGAGAGAGGCAAATCCAGAGCATTCAGTGGAGATGATCGCTCCACCATACGGACAGGGGTGTCGGAAGGAATTGAGAAAGTATTACCTCTAGTGCATAACAAACTCACTCTCCCCGCCAAAGATCATATCCAACCCCATTTCCTTTGCAGCCTTTTCAATGTTGTTTTAAGAAACAGCCTGCCCACGTATTATCTACATCAACAGGCTGGATATCAAGGGCTGCCCTGCTCCTCGGGTGCTGCCTGACCTGCTGTGCCTTTCCAGCACCCCTGTAATCTAGACCCTGGATATCAATAACCTTGAACTATCTGCTTAGATATGGGACAACTAAGTGTATTATTACCAAGAACCAGTGAATCTACTGTTGGTGCTTTTCGCTTCAGGTGAGGGATGTGCTACGTTCCCATAGCCAGTGCCACAGGATGGTCAGTGTCTACCAGAATAGGTAAGAGCCCAATTTCCGATCTCACACAATGCAGCTCTCCCTCAATCAGTTCCACCGAGAGAACCATGAAATCGTTTCATAACAGCTTGAGTGGTATCCTCTTCGATCATCTCTGAACTTTCTCTGGTCAGTCAAGAGTATGTTTTTTTGAAAAAGAACAATTTTACATTGCGTGATTTGGTACGCAGTGCTTCTTCCAGATTTCAATAAGTCTGTACATGCCCCAACAGATCTTTCACTGCCTGCCAAGATTTAGACATCCTGTTGTTTTTATCGTATAAGACTGCCTCTTTGCAAGTCTTTAATAATACCGTAAGATATAGGACCAAAAGTGGGCCATTCAGCCCATCAAATCTGCTGCATCATTCAAAAGATCATCGTTGAAGTGATCATCCTCAACCCCACTTTCCTGCCTTTTCCCCCATAATCCTTCATTCCCTTCCCTGATTAAAAATCTGTCTGTCTCCGCCTTCTATATACTTTAATGAGCCAGCCTCGACAGCCCTCTGTGGTAAAGAATTCCACAGATTCACTCCCACAAAGAGAAACAACTTTTCCCCATTTACCCGACAAGCCCTCCAAGAATCTTGTATGTTTCAATAAGGTTGTCTCTCATTCTCTTAGACTCCAATGAGTACAGGCCCAACCTACTCAACCTCTCCTCATAAGACAGTCCCTCTGTCCCTGGGATCAGCTGAGTGAACCTTCTCTGGACTGTCTCCAATGCTAGTCTATCTTTCCTTGGATAAGGAGACCAGAACCATTCAGTGTTCCAGCTGTGGTCTGATTGGTGTCTTGTATAGTTTTAGGAAAACCTCCCTGTTTATTACTCCATTCCCTTTGGAATAAAGTCCAGCACTCTGCTTCCCTTCCCTATTACCCACTGAACTTGGATATGAGCTTTTTGTGATTCATGCAGAAGGACTTCCAAATCTCTCTGTGCTGCAGCTTTCTGCAGTCTTTCTCCATTCAAATAATATTCAGCTCCTCTATTCTTCCTGCCAAATTGCACCGCCTCACATTTTCCCACATTATGTGCAATTATTTTGCCCACTCATGTAACCTGTCTATATCTCTCTGCAGACCCGTTGTGTCTTCCCCATCAGTTACAACACCCGTCATCCACAAACTTGGCTACGATACATTCACTTTCATCATCCGTCATTCATACATATTGTAAACTGTCACAGCCCAGCACTGATCCCCATGGCACTACACTGGTTACAAGTTACCATCATGAAAATGCCCCCCTGATCCCAACTCTCTGTCTGCTATTAACCAATGAGAATATATTACCTCTCAAACCATGGGCTCCTATCTTATTGATGAGCTTATTAAGTAGTCTTATGTTCAGTACCTTATCAAATAACTTCCGGAAATCCAATGCATTACATCTACTTGTTCCCCTTTATCTATCCTGTTTGTTACATCCTCAAAGAGCTGGAATAAATTTGTCAGGCAATATTTCCCTTCATGAAACCATGCTGAATCTACTTGGTCATAGTACGTATTTCAAAATTATTTGCTATTACGTCCTTTATAATTGACTCTAATATTTCCTCAATGATTGATGTTAAGCTAACCGGTCTGTAACTACCTGTTTATTGTCTCCCTCTCTTTCTGAATATGGGCGTTAAATTGATAGTTTTCCAATCCTCTGGGACTCCTCCAGAATCTAAGGATTTTTTGGAAGATTACTGTCAGTGTATCCATTATCTCTGTAACTATATCCTTTAATATCTCAGGATACCATCAGGTCCAGGGGACTTATCGGTCTTTAGTTTCCCTTGAATCCTTTCTCTAGTGATCGTGTGGCTTTGATCCTCACAGGCACAAATATCGCTGCAGATGCTACAACCAGCGAGGCCTCATAGGTCTGGAGGCTGCATTTGAAGAAAACGTCATATCCCTTTTAGATCATTGATTCCCCACTATCAATGTCCTGGGGTTTACAATTGACTAGGAACTGAAATAGGCTTGCTCTGCAAATACTGTAACTACGAGCTGGTCAGAGGGTATGATAACAGCAGCAAGTAACTCACCTCCTGACTCTCCCAAGCCTGTCTATAATACTCCCCACTTGCCTGGATGGGGGCAGCTCCAACAACACTCAAGAAGCTCAACACATCCAGGACAAAGCAGCCCCCGCTTGATTGGCCCCACATCCACAAACATCCACTCCCTCCCCCACCGACACTCAGTAGTAGCAGTGTGCACCATCTACAAGATGCGCTGCAGTAATTCACCATCAATCCTCAGACAGCACCTTCCAAACCCACGACCACTTCCATCTCGAAGGACAAGGGCAGCAGATACATGGAAACACCATTCCCTGCAAGTTCCCCTCAAGCCACTCACCACCCTGACTTGGAAATATATCACTGTTCCTTCAGTGTCGTTGGGTCAAAATCCTGGAATTCCCTCCCTAGGGGCATTGTGGGTCAACCCACAGCAGATGGACTGCAGCGGTTCAAGGAGGCAGCTCACCCCCACCTTCTCAAGGTGGGGCAACTAGGGGCAGGGCAATAAAAGCTGGGCCCAGCCAGTGACGCCCATGCTCTACAAAGATTCACCCCATGAGCTACCAAGTGCTTCCAAAGGGATTCCTGGCCCCAAACCACCCTGCTCCCACACACCCAGCATTGTTTACCCAACATACCCACCCTCATGGGCATTCTGCCCTCCCATGCCAATTGTGCACCGAATAGATTCGGCAGGAATTAATTAACTGACAGTCAGCAAATTGCGACGCTGCCCACTCAAATATTCTTCAGGGAGAGAAAAGGTGCTTAGAAGAGCATTTGAAAAAGTCACCATCTTGCCCCAATTATTTCTTCTAAGTTCCTCCCAGCGGCATCTTTGAAATCCCTTGGTATTTCTGGGAGAAGGAGGAGCAATCCTGGAGGGTCAGTGCAGACTGGATGGGCCAAATGGCTTGCTTCCACACTGTACGGATTCTGTGTGGGGATTTTTCAGATCACCTGCAGCTTTTTTTTTACAGAGACTGAGTAAGGGGCGGGGAGGGTGCTTTTCACGTGACATCGTGGATCCTGAGTGGCGTGGCCTTCGTCGGTTCTGAATGCGTCCCCCCTCCCCATTCCCAGCTGCAAACACCGTTTTTCTCTCTGTCTATCGGCTCCTTTAAACGTCTCAAATATATGAATTTGATCACCTCCCCCTCCCCACTCCGCCTTGATCTTCTGTACTCGAGGGAACACAAGCCTAATCTGTGCAAGCTGTCTGCACAATTGAAGGATTTAAAGATTAAAGGCAATAATAAGGTAGATGGAGGGAAACTATTTCCTCTCGTGGTGAGTGTGGTGTTTGGGAAAAAGTCCCCCAACAAGGGGGAGATGGTCCCAGTATCATTCTGGTCATGCAGAACTGTGCCAACCCCAATGGACTTGCTGAGGAGCAAGCCCCAGACCTGAACGCAGTGTCCAGCGTTTCACAAAACTGTCACTTCACTGGGGCCGTAAGTCACAGAACTGAACCGTGGGCTGAATTCCTGATCCAACTACTGGGAGATTAAAAAGCAGCTATCTGTGTGGCTTTTCAGGCGTAGGGAGAGTATCGATTTGTGGTGTTGTAGGAAAAGCCACAGGGAAGTGTGGCTGCAAAAGCCAGGCCAGAAACCAGGAAGGAAGGGTTGGGAGCAGGAGATCCGGCACGAGACTTTCAACGTCCCATCCTCTGCCAAGCTGCTGCCAAAGGAACAATGCCACTGCGGAACACGACAGTGCCTTCAGAAATGGGTAATTTGGGACAACGTCTCACCATTAGGCTCCTCTCAATACCAACAGTTGAACTATCTCTGTATCCTCCTCTGTTTTAAAGGCAGGACAGTACAGGCTTCTCAAAGACTGATGGGTGTCCTGATAGAGGTCTATAAAATGAATGAAGCAGTCCCATTTGGTCTGGAAGAGGTTTCCTGTTTTGGAATCCAAAATCTGAGGTTATAAATAGAAGATAGTCACTAATAGATCCAGCAAAGAGAAATCTCTTGCGTCAAAGGATGGTTAAAGTCTGGAACAAAGGGCAGTTGTGGTGAATAGCATCAGAGGATGTGTACAGCATGGGCACTGGCATAGGTATGGTGGGCTGAATGGCCTGTCTCTGTGCTGTGGATTGTGTTCTGAGCTACAGGGACCATTGTGAGAAATGCCAAGTCACTGTGACACACACAAAACAATTCTATCAAAGCACTTTGACGCAACACTAGCAATACCCAGCACTGTTCTGTTCTGTTAAGGACATAAGAAACAGGAACAGGAGTAGGCCATCTGACCCCTCCAGCCTGCTCCGCCATTCACCAAGATCATGGCTGATCTTTTCATGGACTCAGCTCCACTTACCCACCCGCTCACCATAACCCTTAATTCCTCCACTGTTCAAAATATTATTTATTTTGGCCTTAAAACCATTCAACGAGGTAGCCTCAACTGCTTCACTGGACATCACGCAGCTTGGCAAAAGTGAGCACTGCAGATGCTGGAGATCAGAGTCGAGAGAGTGGTGCTGGAAAAGCGCAGCAGGTCAGGCAGCATTCTGAGGAGCAGGAGAATCGACGTTTCGGGCATAAGCCCTTCATCAGGTAGGGCTTCATTACGCAGCTTGGTTTTAAACTGGAAACTATTTCCCCCAAATACAACAGAGTATTTCCTAATCCCCTGCCCTCTATGTTACCCATTTCGAATCCCTTCACGGTTGGAAAGAGAGACCTTCTCACTCAGATTTAAGGGCAAATGAGAGTACATTAAGTTTCTGATTCAATGACAGTGTCACGTTCCTTCGTTGTTGAACCTGACCCAGAATCTGACACTTGCCGGTTTGTCAAGGTGAAATCAAGAGAAAACAATCGCAGAGCAAATGGGGAAGTTGTGTAACCTCTTACTAATCAGGTTAAAGATAATCTTTGCTTTGTTCAGCATTTAAATCCTGAGCAGTGTTAACATGCAAAGGGACTCTTTTCTATTGTTTCCACATGAGTGGTGAAAAAACACCTTCAATATGACCAACGATTTTGTCCATCCAAAATTGGGCTGTGTCTGGAGGGAAAATGGGGGGGGAAGAGGGGAAGATGGACATTTCAGAGAGCCTGAGCAGAGATTTACTCCGATGTTTCTAATAATCTGACCCTTGACCAACATCATGAAAACCTATCCATTCTGTCAAGATGGGGAGGTGCCAGTGTTGGACTGGGGTGGACGAGGTCAGAAGTCACATGACACCAGGTTATCGTCTGACAGGTTTATTCGAAATCACAAGCTTTCGGAGCGCTGCCCCTTCATCAGGTGAACCTGACAAAGCAACAGCGCTCCAAAACCTTGTGATTTCAAATAAACCTGTCAGACTATAACCTGGTGTCATGTGACTGCTGTCTGTGGGGTTCTTGCATGTGTTAGTTAGTTAGTTAGCTGGGATATACAACAACAACTTCAAAGCTAAATTGCTGTGATGTGCTCTGAGACACCTGAGGGCATAAAAAGGTTCAATGGAAATGCAGGCACAGTAATGGGTATAGGCTTGGCTAACACCACAGTACAGTCATAGAGATGTACAGCACGGAAACACACCTTTCGATCCAACCCGTCCATGCCAACCAGATATCCCAACCCAATCTAGTCCCACCTGCCAGCACCCAGCCCATATCCCTCCAAAATCACCCCTCAGCCTCTGACGCTCCAGGGAAAACAGCCCCAGCCTATTTAGCCTCTCCCTATAACTCAAACCCTCCAACCATGACAACATCCTTGTAAATCTTTTCTGAACCCTTTCAAGTTTCACAACATCTTTCCGTTAGGAAGGAGACCAGAATTGCACGCAATATTCCAACAGTGGCCTAACCAATGTCCTGTACAGCCACAACTTGACCTCCCAACTCCTGTACCCAATACTCTGACCAATAAAGGAAAGCATACCAAACACCTTCTTCACTATCCTATCTACCTGCGACTCCACTTTCAAGGAACTATGAACCTGCACTCCAAGGTCTAATGGGCATTGTTCAGGGTATCCATGCTTTCCAATTGAGACATTACAATTAGTCTCACAGAGCTGAAAACGTAAGCCAATCCATACGAAAATGTATAACCTGCTGTGAGACACTCTTCAGTCTTCCCATCAGACTGCCCTCAACAAGCCACTCTTCCACAATATTCTCCATGACCATAGGCTTCCAACAACTGCATTTTTTGGTCCCTATGTACAGAGTGGCCCGACCGGTGGGTGACTGGGTAACCATGGAAGAAGCTAACATGGAGACAAGAGGGAAAATGAGGGAGAATTGGGGAAAGATTTAAAAGGGACCCGATGGGCAACGTTTTCACACAGGGGGTGGTGCGTGCATTCAATTAGCTGCAGAGGAAGTGGTGGAGGCCGGTACAATGACAACATTTAAAAGGCACCTGGATGGGTAGATGAACAGGAAGGGTTTAGAGGGATATGGGCCAAGTACTGGCAAATGGGACTAGACTGGGTTGGGATATTTGGTCGGCATGGACGGGTTGGACCGAAGGGTCTGTTTCCGTGCTGTACATCTCTATGACTCTATGTGGTTTGAGTGAAGGGAGCTCACAGAGTTCTGTGGTATTGGGTTATCCGTGTTCATGAATCACAAAGAATTAGTGCACAGCAAATGAAAGGGAAATGAAATGTTGGAGTTGATTGCAAGGGGAAAGGAGGGGAGAGTTAATGCAGTTGTACAGGTGAGGCCACATCTGGAGTGTTGTGTGCAGTTTTGGTCTCCATATTTAAGAAACATGCAATTGCATTGGAAGCAGTTCAGAGAAGATTCACTTAAGGGATGGGGCTTATGTTATGAGGAAAGATTAGATGGATGGAGCCTGTATCCACTGGAGTTGAAAAGAGTAGTCTCACTGAAATGTTATATGATCCTCAGGGGACTTGACAGGGCAGATGCTGAGGGGAGAGGTGAGAACCAGGGGACACCAGTTTAAAACAGTGGATCTCCCACTGAAGATGGAGATAAGGACATCTTTGATTTTCTCTCAGGGCATCATCAGGTGTGTAATTCTCTTCCCGAGAGTGCAGTAGAGGTGGGGTCAATGAATATATTTTAAAGCTGAGGTAAATAGATTCTTGACCAACAAGGGGGAGGTAAAAGAGTATTGGAGGAGGGTAATCAGGGAAATGGAGACCACAATCCAATTAGCCATGAACCTATCCCATCAGGTTCGAGGGGACAAACGGCATGCTTCTATTCCTAATGGCGGATGAGAGGGTTTGAGGCAGGAATAGGCCCATGTTTTATATCACACAGGGCCAAAAGAAATGGAAAACGTCACCCTCTGCCTCACACACATTCCCCACAACTGAGAACAACTGTGTGAACATGATAACACTTTTAATTAAAACGCATCAAAGGCCGAGGCTTTCTTGGCACACAGACAACTTTGCAAAATCAGAGTGGTTTGCGATAAAAAGGTACAAAGCTCCTCGCTACCACAAGATCCTGTCAGCTTCTGTCATGCCGGTTATTGGCTGTTATCATATTTGGGCTGCAAGCTCAAGTTTTTTTGATGTGTTCATAGGGCGGTGGCATCGTTGACTAGGCCATCATTTGTTGTCCATCACTAATTGCCCAGAGGGCAGTTAAGAGTTGCTGTGGGTTTGGAGTCACACGTTGACCCAGACCAGGGAAGGTCAGCAGATCTCAGTCTGTAAAGGGCATGAGTGAACCAGATTGGTGTCATAGAGTCACAGAGATGTACAGCATGGAAACAGATCCTTTGGTCCAACTAAACCTATGCCCTCTAGTTCTGGACTCCCCGACCCCAGGGAAAAGACTTTGTTTATTTATCCTATCCATGCCCCTCATAATTTTGTAAACCTCTATAAGGTCACTCCTCAGCCTCCGACGCTCCAGGGAAAACAGCCCCAGCCAGTTCAGCCTCTCCCTATAGCTCAAATCCTCCAATCCTGGCAACATCCTTGTAAATCTTTTCTGAACCCTTTCAGTGTTATGACAATCGACAATGGTTGACATGAGGGCTAGCTTTTTAATTCCAGCTTTTTTTTTAATCAAACAATTGCATTCAAATCTCATGGCTGGATTTGAACATGCACCCTGACAGCATTAGCCTGGGGCTCTGGATTAGTAGCCCAGTGACGATAGCACTCAGTCACCACCCCCTCATGTTGGCTGAATATTTTCGATGTGGGACAGTAGGCCTCTATAATCTCTCTCAGCTGTGGGCAAGGCTGTGCAGAACACGAGGTGGGAATAAAATACCACATTATTTTTAAAAGATGACCGTTTTCAACATTTTTTGAATTCATTCATGGGAATGTGGGTGTCACTGGCTGTCCCTAGTTGCTCCCTTGAGAAGGTGGGGGTGAGCTGCCTTCTTGAACCGCTGCAGTCCATGTGCTGTGGGTTGACCCACAATGCCCTGAGGAAGGGAATTCCAGGATTTTGACCCAATGACACTGAAGGAACGGTGATAGATTTCCAAGTCAGGATGGCGAGTGGGTCAGAGGGGAACTTGCAGGGGGTGGTGTTCCCACGTATCTCCTGCCCTTGTCCTTCTAGGAGGAAGTGGTCGTAGGTTTGGAAGGTGCTGTCTGAGAAGCCTTGTCTTCCAGGGCATGCTTTTTGTCCTCAAACCAAATGCCCAACCTGTGTAACAGAGAAAGGAAGCCCTTCTTCAGGCCAACAGGTTCGTCCTCCCTCCTCCCCCTCCCCCATAGCACAGTCCTACAGTTGCCAACTCTCCAGCATTGCCCTGTGGCCCTCAGGTCAAAGGTTATTCATCCGGACATGACTGGCAGGAACTCCCAATCAAAAAAAAAACACATCTTCAAAGTGTTTTTACTCGGTACCAGTGAACGGTTTTACTTGTTATAGATAATTTTTGTTCAACCTGTCACAACACACCTGTGTTGAACCCAGGTCTCCTGGCTCAATGGTAGGGACACTTCCACCACACCACAGGGAGGGATGGGGATGTTGAGAGGGAGAAAGACAGCTGAACAAACGCACACGCCGTTAACAAATGGATATGAAAAGATCACATTCGGTTTGGAGTCGCGAGACTTCACCTCGACAGCTTTTTCATCAGATCTCAAATTCAGCACTTCAGTCTCAGGCCAACATTGTTCGAGTACATCGGTGCACTCGCCTTAGCAACTGACTCACAGCACAGCACTTGCACTGGATTTGGCTCATACAGTTCTGCTGCGAGTTGAAACTCTGCAATTGCACAAGTGGCTGCAGGGATACAGTGCCACATCAAAGGATTTCTCTCCAGGACCCACTCCTCCCCTCCCCATGAGACCCTTCCTGCTTATGGTTCTAGTCCCAGTCCAAGTCAATGTCATTCTTAGGAGCAGATGAGAAAGATGTTAGAGAGAGAGAGAGAGACAAAATAACAAGGAAATGTTTTTAAAAAAAGACACAGGCATTCGCAGAGAACAACACACCACAAGAAACAGAGAGGGGGAGTAGGGTGGAGATATGAGTGGAAAACTGGCAGGCACAAAGAAAGAAATAATGTTATTACAACAAGTGGCATTTAGATACTGCCTTTAACACAGAAAAAACACCCCAAGGCACTGCACAGTGAAGGTGAAAGTGCCTTTCAGTTAAAATGCAAGATAGCTGTTTGTAACTGATTAAATTGTATGAAGTGTCCAGGGTAATCAATAATGTAGGTCTCTGCAGCACTGACATTCTCATGAATCTATTTTGTCATTCTACATGGTAACCCTCTGGTTTTACCATCTTCTAAGTTCAAGGAGATGACATGGGTGCGATGGAAAATCGAGCGAGAGTGACTATCACAGAACACGGGTAGGATATGCTCTCTCCAGCTGGCACATGCCAGCTTCTACCACCTTCCGAGAGCTGCAATCACTCGTGGAATTTATTCCAAACGGAGAGAGTGAGAGATGGGAGTCAGCAAGTGGGCCTGCCCATTCCTGCTAAACCTGGCTTCCTGTGCCTCCTCCTCACAGAATCTCAGACCACAAAAAGATTCCTCAACCACCGGGGAAATCTTCCTCTCTTCTTCAAAAGCTGAGGTGAATTGTTTTGGTAAAATTCAAATTTACCTGCGCAATTCAATAGATTTCGAGATATTAAAGATATCACAGGATCTGGGGATAGTGCAGGAAATAGCATTCAGGTGGAGGAACATCCATGATTTTATGGACAGATTGGAAGGCCGAATGGCCTGTTCCTGTTTCCTACATGACCATGTTTGTCTTAACAAGTCGATCCCGAAACATTTCTAAGCGAGTTCAATTCTTAATGGCATTTTTCTCTCTCTCTGACCCCGAATCTACCCTGAACTTGAGCTGGAATGAATAGTCATCAATGGAGTCAAAATAGGATCAATAGTCAGGGCTGCACGGTGGCTCAGTGGTTAGCACTGCTGCCTCACAGCACCAGGGTCCCAGGTTTGATTCCAGCCTCGGGCGACCGTCTGTGTGGAGTTTGCACATTCTCTCTGTGTGGGTTTCCTCCGGGTGCTCCGGTTTCCTCCCACAGTCCAAAGGTGTGCAGGTCAGGTGAATTGGCTGTGCTAAATTGCCCATAGTTAGGTGCACAGAGAGAAATGGGTCTGGTGGGTTACTCTTTGGAGGGTCAGTGTGGACTTGCTGGGCCGAAGGGCCTGTTTCCACAGTGTAGGGAATCTAATCTAATGTCGGAGAGAGAGGTTTTATCAGGAATCGATGAATCTTAGGGGTCCTTTTAACACAACACAGTGCCCCGAGTCATGTCAGGGCTGAGCTTCCAGGGCTGTATGAGCCAAATCCAGTGCAAGTGCTGTGCTGTGAGTCAGTTGCTAAGGCGACTGACTGGTCATTTGGAGTGATCACATTGAAAGAGAATTCTGCTAATGAGGTAAAAGGGGGTCGATGGTCAAGTGGTAGTGTCACTGGAGTAGTAATGCAGAGGCCCAGGCCAGGGGAACATTAAAAAAACCCATCTACGTCACAAATCTGCCTTTGTAACAGCACTGTCACAGAAGAATAGCGGGGGTTGCCATTGCAATGTGTTAGGACATAGTGGGAAGGTAACAGAGTACAATATGCACAGCCCTCCCCTCCCTGCAGACAGCTGCGTTTTGAGGTAGAAAGGGAGTCATAGAGATGTACAGCATGGAAACATACCAACTCGTCCATGCTGACTAAATATCCCAACCTAATCTAGTCCCAGCACTTGGCCCATATCCCTCTAAACCCTTCCTATTCATATACCCATCCAGATGCCTTTTAAATGTTGCAATTGTACCAGCCTCCACCATGTCCTCTGGCAGCTCATTTCATACACACACAAGGTGTGCGAAGCCAGAAAACAGTAATAATTCCCAAAATTACGGCCCTACACGCGTGCTATGCACCAAAACCAATCAATGTACTTGATTAAAGTAAATAAAACCAAATAATAAAGTACTTGCATTTTCCTGAAAAAAAAGACTCCCCCTCTTACACTCATCAAGAAAATTTGCAAGAATTGTAATTCCTAATGCGTACGGATTGTCCAGTGAATGTTGTCCAATTGCGGAACCGATATAATTCCGGATTTTGTGTTGCGGCTTCTTGCAGACATGGTCTGGTCAGCACCTTGCTGGTTACAAACTGTTGAAAGGATATGCTTTTTGTTACCCTGATATCCAATTTAGGATTGTCAGTCAGTCAGGCGCACAGTCTGACACACTTGCATGCACTGGATGCTAACTTTTAACACACAGGGCCCAGTTATTTGCAGACAGCGAGAACATGCACATGGTCTACATCTGTTCCAACTCGACTAAATAGGGGACAGCCATTCACTGGCACATTGCCCAGTTCAATCAGTGTCAACTGCATTGCTTTAAAATCCAAACAAAGATTGGCAGTTAACAGGCAATCATGAATGGCACATTCTCAATGGTAACACATCTCCCAAGCAGAGTCAAATGGCCAACCAATCAGCACTCTCCTCTCAGAGTAGAAAGGTTGCTGTTCCCCTCCTTGAATTGGTATTCTTGCAAATTGGCCTGAAGAGTGCAAGGCGAAACGTTTCAACCAAAATGCATCCATTCTCGGCAATATTCAAATGCTGTGCGACCAAACAGCTCGATGTAAGGTATTGCCATGGTCAGTTTCTGCGGCTCGATACGTCCACAAAACGCAGATGGAACTCTGGCTTAAACCTGCCTCTCAGTCACATGCAGATGGGCTTCCTTGTGCCATGTTGCAGTGGCAGCAGGACTCAGAGATGGAGCAGAGAAGCCTGCTTCTCGTTCCACTGCTCACTGTTAAGGGTTAGAATGAGGCAGCGATACCTGGAGCAGCAGCCAGCAGAGAGAGCTATTCAAATACATTGCTTCCATTCTGCAAGCACGTCCAAACTCCCAGCAAGTCTGTCTCACTCGCTTTTACCTCCTCACCTCCATTGGCTCCAGGTCAATTAAAATGTTCATCCTTGTGTCCAAATCCCTCGCCCCATCTCACAGAATTGTTACAGTTCAGGAGGAGGCCATTCGGCCCACTGTGCCTGCTCCTGCTTGTTAAATCACCATCATTACTCACTGCCAATCTCCTGCCTTTTCCCCATATCCCTGTACCCCATTTCTATCCCAATAACCATCCAATGCTCCCTCTCAGCCTCCTTCTCCCCAAGGAGAACAGTCCCAATGTCTTCAATCTATCCTCCTCACTGAAGTTTCTCATCTCTGGAACCATTCTGGTAAATCCCTCCTGCCCTCTCTCTCCAATGTGTTCACATCTTTCCTATAGTGTGGGGCCCACAACTGGACACAACCCTCCAGCTGAGGTCTAACAAGGGTCTTGTACAAGTTCAACATCACCTCCCTGCTCTTGTTCTCTATGTCCCTATTAATAAAGCTGAGGACACTGTGTGCTTTATTATCTGCTCTCTCCACCTGTCCTGTCAACTTCAATGATCTGTGCACAGATACACCCAGCTCCCTCTGCTCCTGCACTTGTCTCTGTAACTGTGAACCCTCAACACCTCTGCACTCTTCCAATTCTTATTATCCCTGATTTCCATGGCGCCACCATCAGCAGTCACACATCCATCCCAAACTCTGGAATTCCCTTCCTAAAACCCATCTCTCTCTCGCGCGCGCGGTCACTTGTTGTGTGACTCACTGTCAAAGATGGTCTACTAAAGCTCCTGTTTTCCTTGGGATGGTTTACTACATGGAAGGTGCTACATAAATGCAGGCTGCTGTTGTTGAAACATCCAGCAATCACTACTCATGAAAGCACAAATCTGACATTTCACAGCATTCTGCCGTGATAAAACCATCCCCCCCCACCCCCGAATTCCCACTGTTAAGGGTCAAGCATGAAGAACAGTCACTTGAATGAAGCCCAAATGGAACTCACCAATTACACAGCTTCACAAGAGGGGTCCTCGTGCATAAATCACATTCAAGCTCAGCGGGTAATGGGGAAGGCAAATGGAATTTCATAGGGAATGGAGTACAGAAGTAGGGAAGTTTCGCTAAAACTCTACAAGGCATTAGTCAGCCCACAGCCGGAATGCTGTGAACAGTTCTGGGCCCCTTATCGAAGGAAAGATAGACTGACATTGGAGACAGTCCAGAGAAGATTCACTCGACTGATCCCAGGTCCAGTGGGACTGTCTTATGAGGAGAGGTTGAGTATGTTGGACCTGTACTCGTTAGAGTTTAAAAGAATCAGTGGCTACAGTTGTAGCATCCCTCCCTCTAGGCCAGAAGCCCTGGGCTCAAGTCCCACCAGCTCCAGAGGTGTAATAGAACAGGTTGATTGAGATAAGTCCTCATGGAAATATATACAATTCTTGGAGGACTTGAGATGTAGAGAGGTTGTCTCCCCTTGTGGGAGAGTCTGGGACCAGAGGGTATCATCTCAGAATAAGGGCTTGTCCATTGAAGGCAGAGGTGAGGAGGAATGTCTTCTCCCAGAGCGAGTGAATCTGTGGAATTTTTTACCACAGAGGGCTGTCGAGGCTGGGTCATTCACTATATTCAAGGCAGAGACTGACAGATTTTTAAACAGTAAGGGGGGATCAAGGATTATGGGGGAAAAGACAGGAAAGTAGAGTTGAGTATCCTCAGATTAGCCACGATCTCATTGAATGGTGGAGCAGACTCAATGGGCCGAATGGCACTGCTCTGACATTTTATGGCCTGATGGAACTCTTGCCTTTTAATCACTGCTACCATATACAGAGTTACCTTCCAGCAATGGTCAGACATGCAAATCTTATGAAATGCAAATCAGAAATAACTGAATTCACTAGAAAGTGCATGCAACAACCAACTGTACTCAGCTCCTGTGAATCTGTCAGTTCTAATCCCATTGTAATCATCGGGGAGGGTCACGAATCAGTCTCTCTCTGCTGTCTCACCTTTTTGCCAAACAAATGGTGCATTCTTATATTGCCGCTCTGAAGCTGAAAGTCTTACATCGGGCAGAAACTGAGTTCAGACAAACCAGCAATTGCTTTTTTTTTGTCAGAAAACGGCAGGAGAACAGCAGATTGCAGGGTGTTGGCTGATAATGGGAGGTGGTCATTTGGCCATTTCAATGGGCTACTTGAGAGTTCTGGTCTCTGCTCGAGTCTGATCACTGTGTTTCACAGAGCCAGGCTAGCTAATTAATGCTATTTCACACTTACTGTATAGACGCAGGCCATTCTGCCCTTAGTGTTCAATTCCTTTCTCTGCTGTGTTTATTGAACTTCCCCTTACCCACTAACCTGCTCGGCCACGTGTTTCCCCACTCTCTGGCTAAAGTTGTTTCTCTGCGTTTCCTTCATGGATTTATGAGTCACCATTTTATATTGATGGCCAGCATCACTAGGACATATAAATAGCTTCTCCATGTCTACCTGCACTACCACAGATTATTGCAATCCTGGAAGGATTTATCAAAGAAAAGAGCTCCAGGCCTGTTCAATGATACTTATGAGCTTTTCTCAGTAACTGACATAATTCCATAACCTCTGCTCTCTCGAAGGATGAGGGTCGCAGATGCCTGGGAACACCACACCCCCACAGGCTCCCCTCCACTCACCATCCTGACTTGGGAATATCTCGCCGTTCCTTCAGTGTCGCTGGGTCAAAATCCTGGAGTTCCCTCCCTAAGGGCATTGTAGACACACCTACAGCAAATGGACTGCAGCGGTTCAAGAAGGCAGCTCACCACCACATTTTCCAGGGCAGCTCGGGACAGGCAATAAATGCTGGGCCCAGCCAGAAAAGAACTTTGAAAAGCTTCCAGTAAATCTTCAGCGTTTTGTAATATAGAGACCAGAGCAGTGTCCAGTGCTCCAAGTGTGATCTGATCAGGTTTAACTTCGCTTTTCAATCCTATCCCTCTCGAAATGCTATGCCTGTATTTTTTCTGCTCAACACATATATTCAAAAAGGAGAGTTCCAATTGGCTCAATTAAAACCTTCTAATCCTTTCATGTAGGAGAATGGAGGAAGAACCCTTTCCGACTACTGTACTGAAGAACAACAGTGCTTTTTTTTGAAACAAATACCACAAGAGCTCACACCACCCTCATACAAAACTCATTGTCTAATGGCAAAAGTGAACTGAAAGCTGTGCAGCTTTCCAAAGCTTCAAGTGGGCGGAAGATAATGTACTTTTTGCTGGTGGATAACAGATCACCTTCCACAGCGTCACACCTCCAATAGCTCAGGGCTTATTTAACTCTCAGCGTGCTGGATTTACCTTGGCTCTGTTTGTTCGATCAGAGAACTTCTCCCCAGTGTTCTCTGTTAGATCAAAAACAGCCCTAATGTTACTGGAACCAGGGATTCAACATACATGATTCAACTTCCTCTTTCATTTTCTGCCACTTCTTTTTGCTTAAATGCCTCGTCTGCTGAACGTGCCGGACGTACAGATTCATTCAAATTTGATTTTTGTTGTTGAGCAACCGAACACCGGCATAGTAAGCAGTGACGGAGGAGGTTATCTAAGATTACAAAGGGATCTCATCAAATGGGTCAATGGGCTGAAAAATGGCCGATGCAGTTCAATCTGGATAAACACGAGGTATTGGATTTTGGCAAAACAAACAGGGGCAGGACTTATACAGTTAATGATAGAGCCTTGGGTAGTGTTGTAGAACAGAGAGACCGAGGGGTTCAGCTACATAATTCTTTAAATATGGGTAAGATGGTTAAAAAGACATTCAGCAGACCATTTTTATAAGACATGGGAGCCCTATTTGAGTTATTTGGATATAGGTTTGTCAGTTATCTTAACTAGGGCGTTTGTTTAACCAGGATGGTTAGTTTTGTCAAGCCCTGGGCCCTGGAGTGGGTCTCCTGAGTTAATACGGGTATATATACAACACTCCTGTTCCTTTGTTTGGGAGTTTTGCGCCGAGCATAGCTGTTCTGTATTCTGTGTTTTTTTTTGTTTTTGTTGGCTTTTTTTTCTTCTTCTGATCTATTAGTTATTTACTTATTTATTGGTGTTGCTTTGCACAGCGTTAGGGTTGGTTTTGTATTATAGGGTCGGTTAGTAGTTAGTAGACAGCAGTTGTATTGTAATTTGTGGGGTTTTTTCCTTTTATTATACTGATATTTGCTATTGATTGTATTTTTCAATAATTTTATATGTTTGTAAAGTTAAAAAAATTTTGTTAATAAATATATTTACAAAAAAAGATGTTTAGCACGCTTGCCTTCATTGCTCAGTCCTTTGAGTGTGGGAGTTGGGATGTCATGTTGAGGTTGTACAGGACATTGGTGAGGCCTCTTGTGGAATACTGTGTCCAGTTCTGGTTGCCCAGTTATAGGAAGGATATTATTAATCTGGAGAGGGTTCACAAGATGTTGTCGGGTCTGGAAGGTTTGAGTTATAAAGAAAGGCTGGATAGGCTGCCACTTCTTTCAATGGAGTGTAGGAGGTTGAGAGGTCATAGAGATGTACAGCATGGAAACAGACCCTTCAGTCCAACCTGTCCATGCTGACCAGATATCCCAACCCAATCTCGTCCCACCTGCCAGCACCCGGCCCATATCCCTCCAAACCCTTCCTATTCATATACCTATCCAAATGCCTTTTAAATGTTGCAATTGTACCAGCCTCCACCACTTCCTCTGGCAGCTCATTCCATA
>NC_057752.1:1796623-1804308 GCF_004010195.1 Chiloscyllium plagiosum
TCCCTCAGGATTCCCTCCAACAACTTGCCCACCACCGAGATCAGGCTCACCGGTCTATAGTTTCCTGGGTTGTCTTTACCGCCCTTCTTAAACAGTGGCACCACATTTGCCAACCTCCAGTCTTCCGGCACCTCACCTGTGACTATCGATGATACAAATATCTCAGCAAGAGGCCCAGCAATCACTTCTCTAGCTTCCCACAGAGTTCTCGGATACACCTGATCAGGAGCTGGGGATGTATCCACTTTTATGCGTTTCAAGACACCAGCACTTCCTCCTCTGTAATATGGACATTTTTCAAGATGTCACCATCTATTTCCCCACATTCTATATCTTCCATGTCCTTCTCCACAGTAAACACTGATGCAAATTACTCGTTTAATATCTCCCCCATCTCCTGCGACTCCACACACAGGCCGCCTTGCTGATCTTTGAGGGGCCCTATTCTCTCTCTAGTTACCCTTTTGTCCTTAATGTATTTGTAAAACCCTTTGGATTTTCCTTAATTCTATTTGCTAAAGCTATCTCATGTCCCCGTTTTGCCCTCCTGATTTCCCTCTTAAGTATACGCCTATTGCCTTTATACTCTTCTAAGGATTCACTTGATCTATCCTGTCTATACCTGACATATTTACCTCAATCGCTTTGCCCTACTAAAACCTAGCCTCAATTTTGAAAGCTTTTTCAGGGAAGGAATATGCGTCTCCAGGGTTCTACCAGTAATAAATGCGGCCGGATTTCAATCCAAGCGATTATGAAGTTTGTGTTGGATTCTGAACCAGAAGAAATAGCTTTCTCATATTTTTCAACTCTGGTACACCAGCATCTGCAGTCCTCACTTTCTCCATCGGAATTGTGACTCTGCCAGTAGAGACAGATGGAAAGAGAGGACATTGCCACAGAAAATCTAACTGATAACAACTTTCATAATGTGGCTACAAGAGATCACAGCTGTTTGCAAAAGACTCTTCCTTTACAAAAGCAACATTATTCCTCACAGTGTGAAGACACTGTACAAGTCACAACGAGAGAGCAACATCTGGCTCACACCCCCATATCATATTCCTCACTGAAGGGCAGGAAATCTCAACGCTGGGGGAGACAGCATACGGGCCTTTCCCTGTTCATCTCATTGATCTTTTCCCGGGCACTTACAAGATAGGCATCCCACCTCACTGTACATTTCCACGATCCCCCCCCCCCCCCCCACACCAGGACATTAGCCTGCCCTTCTGGTTTATTTGTCCAGTGACATCAACACTACATCACCAGCCCAAGCTTTCATTGAGGCATTCAAGAGGGCATTGGATGACTGTTTGAATAAAAACACTGTGTAAGGATATTGGGAAAGGGCCGGAATTGGCTGTGGGTAATGATGTTCGTTTAATGGGCTGGGACAGCCAAAGTGGGCCCAACAGCCTTCCTCTGCACCTTCACAACTTCTGTTACTCTGTAATTTCCCCTTTTCTTCACACCCATTTGTTGTCCAATCTTGCATTAAATCAAATACATGAGGGGCATGGATAGGATAAATAGACAAAGTTTTTTCCCTGGGGTGGGGGAGTCCAGAACTAGAGGGCACAGGTTTAGGGTGAGAGGAGAAAGATATAAAAGAGACCGAAGGGGCAACTTTTTCATGCAGAGGGTGGGACGTGTATGGAATGAGCTGCCAGAGGAAGTGGTGGAGGCTCGTATAATTACAGCATTTAAAAGGCATCTGGTAAGGTATATGAATACCCATCCTATTCATGTAGCCATCCAGATGCCTTTTAAGTGTTGTAATTGCTAGATTCAAATAACAATTTAGCTCAAGATTGTATTGTTATTTTGAGGTCTCACATGGCTTGGTGGCCTCAGCCAGTGATTTCTGCCTCCTTGATGTCCCTAACGATCAAGTTAGAAACAGTAGTGATGCATTCTAAAGCAGATACAGTGGTGTAGTGGAAATCCAGTGGCCCAGGCTAATGCTCTATGGTATATGGGTTGAAATCCCACCACTGTAAACTTTTGCTACAAATGCTGTGTCTTACAATCTTATTCTCCACAACCACCTGACGAAGGAGCAGCACTCTAAAAGCTAGTGCTTCCAAATAATCCTGTTGGACTATAACCTGGTGTTGTGTGATTTTTAACTTTGTCTACCCCAGTCCAACACTGGCATCTCCAAATCATGGATAGGGTAAATAGACAAGGTCTTTTCCCTGAGGTGGGGGAGTCCAGAACTAGAGGGCATAGGTTTAGGGTGAGAGGGGAAAGATATAAAAGGGACCTAAGGGTCAACTTTTTCACACAGAGGGTGGTGCGGGTATGGAATGAGCTGCCAGAGGATGTGGTGAAGACTGGTACAATTGCAACATTTAAGAGGCATCTGGATGGGTATATGAATAGGAAGGGTTTGGAGGGATATGGGCCGGGTGCTAGCAGGTGGAACTAGATTGGGTTGGGATATCTGGTCGGCATGGACGGGTTGGACCGAAGGGTCTATTTCCGTGCTGTACAACTCTATGACTCTATGACTGTAAATACCACAGGCTGTTCATCAACATTCATTCAAATCCTATCTTTCTGTAGTTTCTACCTCTCAAATGAGGAGCATTCCAGTCAGTGAATCACCTCTTGTTATGTTTTACTCGCTAACTCCTTAATCATTCAGGTAACACCTTCTCAGTGGACTTGCCGGCCCAAGTTACAACTTTCCTGTTGCACGGTTAAAGTACTGTATCAGAAATTATTGATTTTCAAGCTTTTAAAATATCTGTTGTTGGGGTACAGTCTCTAGAAAGAGTTAGCATTTATTTATTGTCCATCTCTAGTTGCCCTGAGAAGGTGGTAATGAGCTGCAGTCCACCTGTTGTGGGTTGACCCACAATGCCCTGAAGGAGGAAATTCCAGGATTTTGACCCAACGGCAGTGAAGGAACGGCAATAGATTTCCAAGTCAGGATGGTGAGTGGCTTGGAGGGGAACTTGCAGGGGGTGGTGTTCCCATGTATCCCTTGCCCTTTTAGATGGAAGTGGTCATGGGTTTGGAAGGTGCTAGCTAAGGATTTTTGGTGAATGTCTGCAGTACATCTTGTACATAGTACATACTGCTGCTACTGAGCGTCAGTGGGGGAGGGAGTGGATGTTGAAGGTGATGGACGGATGCCAAAAGATGGAGGAGGAGAAGTAGGCCATTCAGCCCGAGTGAGATATCCTTCAACTCCACTCTCCTGCCTTCTCCCCATAACCCTTAATTCCTGTACTGATTAAAAACCTGTCTATCTCAGCCTTGTATATACAGATCAACAGCCCTCTGTGGTAAAGAATTCCACCGATTCACTCCCCTCTGAGAGAATGAATTCCTCATCTTGGTCTTTGATTGGTGACCCCTTATTCTGAGATGATACCCTCTGGTCCCAGACTCTCCCACAACGGGAGACAACCATTCCCCATCTCCCCCTAAGAATTCAAGTGGGGAAACTCGGCTGCACGATTGGGGCGAGGGTAATAGTGCAATTTAGCATCTAAACTCCTGAATGCTGTTAAAAAAAAAGAGTCCCACCAAGGTGACATCTGAGTGAAAATAAATAGTGTTTTGTTTGAAAGCAGATGTCATGAGCTGACAACGGAATAACAAGGGTTTCGGGCAGGGAGGAGAGACATAAACAAAGGGGGAGGGGAAATTAATCGTCCTCAACAGGTTAAAAACAAACGGAATGGAAACATTTATTGACAATCTTCTGCGCCTAAGTGGAAGAGGCTGCGAGTAACAACTCCCAAGCAACTCGTTTGATTTGTTTTGGCTGTCTGCCAAATGACTTAGAAACACTCTGGGAGACTGCAAGAAGGAAAAAAAACACAGCTCTGGAGAACATGCAGCCCATACAATCGAGCAAAAGCCCAAGTCGATCAAAGGCACCAGCCACCTGTCGAATGCAGTGAGGTTTGAAGGGTCGCTGGTCGAAACCCCTCAAAGCACCATCAGTTTAAACCCCCTCTCCGGATTAAATCAGAGGTCTCTCCACTGACCCCCTTGTGCCGTGGAATTTGTGAAACCAAAAGGTGCCCCAAGGTTCATCCACAATAATACTGAGCTGCGTCAGAGTATGGAGAGAGAGAGAGAGTTGAGGAAAGTAGATCTGGAGCACTCACCTCTCGGGGTTGTGAGCGACTCTTTTCCTCTTTCTGCCCACGAAGAGGTTCCTGGTGCTGGCGATCATGCTACACAGTGCGGGACGGCCCTTCAGCCCGAGTGTCGGACTTGCCATGCTCCGAGCTGGAGGAAGCGGTGAAACCGAGGAGCTCGCTCTGTGAAGTGACGGAGCAGGAACTCTGGGGCTTGCCGTTCTCTGTGTCTGAACTCGTCAGGACGGCGAGCCGCCGCTGGGAGAAGGCGCTCGTCAAACCGAAAGTCCGATGAGCGTTTTCTGAGCACGACAGTGAATAATTCCAGTACCAACTCGCGTGATCGATCCATGCAGAGATAAATTACCCACCGTGTCTCAATCTGGCTATTTCACTGACCTGTGTGTAAATCTCATGCCAAGAGAATCGATTCTACGACAGGGAGGGAGGAGCACCAAGAAGTGCCCAGTCTGTCAGGAAATTGGCCAAGAGGTGAAAGTGGAGATGGATTTCTAATCAGGAAGGAATATGGAGGAAAAGGCGGGAAAGTGGGATTGAGGATGATCAGATCAGCTTCGATCTCATTGAACTGTGGGGCAGACTCGATGGGCTGAATGGACTATGCCTCATGGTTTTTACTTTGGTCAGTCACAAACGACGTCTCCCATGAGCTGATGTTTTCAGGAATGCTTCCTGAAAGCCCACACCCCACTGGCCCCTGGGAGTCTCCTGCCTTGGCCCAGTTCTGAATGGAGCAGTTGCTTCGGTATTCTGGGCACATGAACCTGGAGTGGCTGTATGCCAGACCAAAGCGGGCACACTCCAATGGGAATTTAGCCCACCAGAGAATCCTCACCCCCATGGATGGACAACACTCTGACTGAGGGTAAATGAGGGAGTTGGGACACTCCGGTTCGACTGTTTGATACGGTGCTGTTCAAAACCAGCCCAAACAGGGTTGTGAACACAGTAGTTTCTCCCTCAATGGCACAGAATTGCGAAGTGATTTCCTTTCACCTGGCAGGAGACCCAGCATTGGTGCTCCCAGGGTCAGTAAATTGGCTACTGCTTCGAGATGTTTGAAAAGTAACACACAATGCACGAGAATGAGTACTTTTGCACAATGAAATCCATTTTCAAACGATGGTTATATTACCGACTGATGACTGATCGGCAAAATGATGGGGCCAATCAGATTAGATTATATTACAGTGTGGAAACAGGCCCTTCGGCCCAACAAGTCCACACCAACCCACCGAAGCGTAACCCACCCATACGTTTACCCCTTACCTAACACTACGGGCAATTTAGTATGGCCAATTCACCTAACCTGCACATCTTTGGACTGTGGGAGGAAACCGGAGCACCCGGAGGAAACCCACACAGACACAGGGAGAACGTGCAAACTACACACAGTCAGTCGCCTGAGGCAGGAATTGAACCCGGGTCTCTGGCGCTGTGAGGCAGCAGTGCTAGCCACCGTGCCGCCCATCACTCTCAGTACAAATCAGGCTCTCATTCCAGCTCACATCTCAGCCATCACGGGTATAGGAATACATCAGAGCAAGCCTTTGAGTGGTTCAGTGGGTAATGCACTCACCCCTGAGACATATGATGGCCTAGTGGTTCGCCCTGCTGCCTCACAGCGCCAGGGGCCTGGGTTCACTCCCAGCCTCGGGCAACTGTGGAGTTTGCACATTCTCCCCGTGTCTGCGTGGGTTTCCTCCGGGTGCTCCGGTTTCCTCCCACGGTACAAAGATATGCAGGTTAGATGGTTTGGCCACGGGAAATTGTCCTGTAGTGTCCAGGGATGTGCAGGGTAGGGTGGATTGGCCATGCTAAATTGTCCCATAGTGCCCAGGGATGTGCAGGTTAGGGTGGATTAGCCATGCTAAATTGTCCCATAGTGTCCAGGGATGCGCAGGATAGGGTGGATTAGCCATGCTAAATTACCCATAGTGTCCAAGGATGTGCTGGTTAGGGTGGGTTAGCTGTGGGAAATTACCCTGTCATGTGCAGGTAGGTGGGTTAACCATGGAAAATGCAGAGTGGGGGGCTGGTTCTGGGTGGAATACTCTTTGGAGGATTGGTGCAAAGGTGATCGGCTGAATGGCCTCTTTCTGCACTGTAGGGATTCTATAAATCTGTGGTTCACTCCAGGGTCTGGAGTACTGAGCCCAGTTCTGGTCATGGTGTTATAGGAAGGCTATTATTAAGCTGGAGTGGGTTCAGAACAGATTTACCAGGATGTTGCTGGGTCTGGAAGGTTTGAGGTATAGAGAAAGGCTGGATAGGCTGGGACCTTTTCACTGGAGTGTAGGAGGTTTAGAGGTGATCTGATGGAAGCTTATAAAATAATGAGGGGTACAGAATGGTAATTGTCGTTTCCCTAGGGTGGGGGAGTTCAAGACTTCGGGGGGGGGGAACAATATTTTTAAGGTGAAAGGAGAGAGATTTTAAAAAGACACGAGGGACAAATGTTTTACACAGAGGGTAGTTTGTGTGCGGAATGAACTTCCTGAGGAAGTGGTGGATGTGGGCACGTTGCAATGTTTAAAAGACATTTGGATAAGGGCATGAAGAGGAAAGGGTTTGGAGGGTTATGGGCCAGGAGCAGGCAGGTGGGACTAGGTTAGGATTATGTTCAGCATGGACTGAAGGGTCTGTTTCTATGCTGTATGACACTATGACACTCTAATTCTGCACTTTTAGTAAATGTTGCCTTGCAGACAAGCTAGTAAACCAAGGGTCCTGTCTGTTCAGTTGGATGTAGCAGAGGGTCCAGTACTGCTGTGTCGATGGATGGGAGAGGTGACATAACTGACATTACTCTTTCAATTAGCATCACAACAAGCAGCTTATTTCATTTCAACCGTGGGTAGCCATTGCTCCCCAAACGTTGAACTCCCCACCATCAAATGTCGGCCCTTCTATCCACCACAGGAATTTCCCGCTGCTATAGTAACTGCTGTGTACATATCATCACAAGCAAAGGTTGAGGAAGCTCTGGATGTGCTGTACTCCACCACTAACACCCCGAGGCCCTGTTTATTGTAACTGGTGACTTCAATCTAAGGAAGGTGTTGCCCAAGTACCACCAGAACATTACCTGTCCCAGCAGGGGCCTGAACATTTTCGAGTATTGCTACACCACTGTGAAGGATGTCTACTGCTCCATCCCCTGCCCTCATTCTGGGAACTCCGACCACAGTATCATGTTTCTTCTCCCGGCTTACAGGCAAAAGCTCAAGCAGGAGGTCTCCTCGCGGATACAGGTCCAGTGCTGGTCGGCAGAGGGAGAGGATCAATTCCGGTTATGGCTGGAATCGGCTGATTGGGCCGTGTTCAAACAGGCCGCAGGTACCTTGGACGGGTACACCATCACTGTCACAGACTTTATCAGCAAGGTGTGTGGAGGACTGCATACCGAGGAAGTCAACCTGGGTATTCCCCAACAGGAAACCCTGGATAAATCAGGACATACAGAACCTGCTAATAACCAGGCATGAGGCCTTCAGATCAGGAGACCCACTCAAATATAAGGAATCCAAGTATGACCTTCACAGAGCCATTAAGACA
>NC_057752.1:1805975-1809597 GCF_004010195.1 Chiloscyllium plagiosum
AACAACGTCTCTTCTTCCTCAGGCAGCTGAGGAAATTTGGCATGACGGTGAATACCCTCGCCAACTTTTATAGGTACGGCATCGAGAGCATTCTGTCTGTATGTATCACTACCTGGTATGGCAACTGTACCATTCAAGATCGGAGACGGTTACAGAGAGTGGTGAACCCGGCCCAGACAATCACAAAGGCCAACCTCCCATCTATAGAATTCATCTACCAGGCCCGCTGTCAAGGAAAGGCCGCCAGCATTCTCAAAGATCCATCCCACCCTGGTAATGTTTTTCTACAACCTCTACCATCGGGGAGAAGGTACAGAAGCCTGAACACACACACCAGCCAGTTTCGAAACAGTTACTACCTTACTGTCATTAGAATACTGAATGGACTCACAAACTCTTAACGTTTACCTGTACCTGTGTTTTTGCCGCCATTTACCTATTATTTACTTTCCTACTTAACTCTGTGACCTGCCTGTATTGCTCGCAAGACAAAGCTTTTCACTGTCCCTTGGTACACATGACAATAAATTTAATTCAATTCAATTCAATTCAATTCAAATATTCTTTTATGAAAAGCCAAATGAATTCAACACAAGTACAGCAGATATGGCCCTGTGTCAGCCGATACTGAGAGGCCTGTTTGGGCTTGTCAAGTCTGAGAACTTGCTGTAGGATAGGTATTTCTGCCATCTGTGGCAGGCTTGAGATCAGAAAGGCTGCAAGTTGGCACACAGGAATCACTTGAAAGACTTCAGGTGAGACAGCCATTTTCTCTGCAAGTCAAAAGCGAGGTAGCAGGGCTTACAGGATGGCACCAAGGTGAGTAGGCCGTAAGAGAGAGATGTTAACCCTCAGATTCACCAGAATACATTCCAGTGAGGACCACTTTATACCACACTCCAATTCATGGAAATAAAAAAACTAGGGAAAAAAGTGTAACCTTTCGAACGTAACTGGTGAAATTGGATTGCAAAGTGGAGCACCCAGTTGAGGAGAGGTGGGGTAATTTCCCACTCTTTTCTTGTTAGATTGTGAAGGGGGTGTTTTAAAATTTGAAAGGAAGGACTTGCTGATCCAGTGGATGTTAGCATGCTGACTAGAAAGGAATAGCCACACTTCTTTTTTGCTGATGATTTTCAACAAAGAAAGAGATCTGGGTTATCGTTCTGAAACCATTTTGGGTTGAAAAAACATTCAAAGGTTAATATCTGTCTCCAAACTGCAGCACATCAAAATCCACATGCACAATTACAGATTAAAACTACAATGCGCTCAAACTGTCACGCATAAGAGTATACTCCCAGGTCATGGCTGGTAGATCTGGCTGTAGTTCACAGGCTTTTCCCTTCTCTTGTTTCAAGATGTGGCTGGAATGTTCCCTTTTCTTCAGGAGAGATTGCTCTGAAAATCTAGAAGGCTTGCCCGTCGAATTCTCTGCTTATTGGCAGGGATGTAGACACGGCTCAGAACTCAGAAAACAGGGCTCAAAGCTTAGCTGTTCGAAAGGAGAGACTGTCATTGGAACTTAACAACAGGACATTGACAAGTGGGTGGAGAGGTGACAGATGAGGTTTAATGCAGTGAAGTGTGAGGTGATGCACTTTAGTTGGAAGAACATTGAAAGACAATCTAAAATCAGGGGGACAATTCTAAAGGGGGTGCAGGAGCAGAGGGAGCTGGGTCTATCTGAGTACAGATCATTGAAGGTGGCAGAACAGGTGGAGAGAGCAGATAATAAAGCACACAGTGTCCTCAGCTTTATTAATAGGGACATAGAGAACAAGAGCAGGGAGGTGATGTTGAACTTGTACAAGACCCTTGTTAAACCTCAGCTGGAGGGTTGTGTCCATTTGTGGGCCCCACACTATAGGAAAGATGTGAACACATTGGAGAGAGAGGGCTGAAGGGATTTACCAGAATGGTTCCAGGGATGAGAAACTTCAGTGAGGTGGATAGATTGAAGTCGGGATGTGAGTGTTGCTGGTTGGGCCCAGAATTTATTGCCCCGTCCGTAGTTGCCCCTTGAGAAAGTGGTTGTGAGCTGCCTTCTTGAACTGCTGCAGTCCACCTGCTGTAGCCAGTAACTGTTGCAACTGGCTTGCTAGGCCATGTCAGAGGGCAGTTATGGGGGAGGCAATAGACTGGTAGTGTTATTGCGAGACTAGTAATCCAGAAACCTAGCTAAAGTTCTGGGGACCTGGATTCAAATCCTGCCAACGCAGATGGTGGAATTTGAATTCAATCAAACAAGAAATCTGGAATTAAGAGCTAAATGGTGACCATGAATCCACTGTCAATTGTTGAAAAACCCATCTGGTTCACTCATCTCCTTCAGGGAAGGAAATCTGCCATAGTTACCTGGTCTGGGCCTACACATGACTCCAGACCCACAGTAATGTGGTTAACTCTCAACTGCGCTCTGAAATGGCCTAGCAAGCCACTCAGTCATATCAATCGCTACGAAGTCTCAAGGAAATGGATCCAGACGGATCACCTGGCATCAACCTTGGAACTGGAAAAGACAGTGGCACAAACAGCCCTGTCGACCCTGCAAAATCCTCCTTTCTAACATCTGGGGGCTACTGCCGAAATTGAGAGAGCCGTCTCACAGACTAGTCAAGCAACAGCTTAACAGAGCCATACTCACGGAATCAGACCTTACAGACAATGTCCCAGACAGTACCATCATCATCGCTGGATATGTCCTGTCCCACTGGCAGGACAGACCCAGCAGAGGTGGTGGCACAGTGGGATACAGTTGGGAGGAAGTTGCCCTGGGAATCCTCAACATAGACTCCGGACCCCATGAAGGCTCATGACTTCAAGAGAAACATGGGTAAGGAAACCTCCTGCTGATTACCACATAACGCTATCCCTCAGCGGATGAATCAATATTCCTCCATGTTGAACAACACTTAGAGGAAGCACAGTGGGTGGCAAGGGTACAAGCTGTATTCTGGGTGGGGGGATTTCAATGTCCACTACCAAGAATGGCTTTGCAGTAGCACTACAGATCGAGCTTGCTGGGTCCTAAAGGACACAGTTGCTAGACTGGGTCTGCAGCAGGTGGTGAGGGAATCAGCAAGAGGGAAACACATACTGGACCATGTCCTTACCAATCTGCCGGCTGCAGATACATCTCTCCATGACAGTATTGGTAACAGTGACGACTGCATAGTCGTTGTGGAGACAAAGTCCTGCCTTCACATTGAGAGTAACCTCCATCCTGTTGTGTGGAACTATCACCATGCTAAATGGGACAGACTTCAAACAGATTTGCAGCTCAAGGCTGGGCATCCATGAGGCACTGTGGGCCACCAACAGCAGCACAATTATACTCCAGCACAATCTATACCCTCACATTCTGGCATATCCCCCACTCAACCATTACCATCAAGCCAGGGGATCAACCCTGGTTCAATGGAGAGTGCGGGAGTGCATGCCAGGAGCAGCACCAGGTGTACCTGAGGTTGAGGTGTCAACCTGGTGAAGCTACCAAACAGGACTACTTGCAAGCCAAACAGCATAAGCAGCAAGTGATGGACAGAGCTAAGCAATCCCACAACCAACAGATCAGATCTAAGCTCTGCAGTCCTGCCACATCCAGTCGTGAATGGTGGTG
>NC_057752.1:1809851-1837062 GCF_004010195.1 Chiloscyllium plagiosum
ACAGCCTTGGTTCAAACATGGACAAAAGAGCTGAATTCCAGAGGGGAGGGGAGAGTGACAGCTCTTGACATCAAGGCTGCATTCGACCAAGTGTAGCATCAAGGAGCCCGAGCAAAACTAGCATCGTGTAGCATCAAGGAGCCCGAGCAAAACTAGCATCAATGGGTATCAGGGAGCAAACTCTGTGGTGGTTGGAGTCATACCTGACATGTCGGAAGATGATTGTGGTTGTTGGAGGCCAGTCATTTTAACTCCAGGACATCTCTGCAGGAGTTCCTCAGGGGAGTGTCCTCGGCCCAACCATCTTCAGCTGCTTCATCAATGACCTTCCCTCCGTCGTAAGGTCAGAAGTGGGGATGTTCGCTGATGATTGCACAGTGTTCAGCACCATTCCCAACTCCTCAGATACTGAAGCAGTCCATGTTCAAGTACAAGAAGATCTGGACAATATCCAGGCTTGGGCTGACAGGTGGCAAGTAGCATTCATGCCACACAAATGCCGGGCTATTACCATCACCAATAAGAGACAATCTAACCACCACCCCTTGACATTCAATGGTGTTACCATCACTGAATCCCCCACTATCAACATCCTGGGGTTATCATTGACCAGAAACTCAACAGGACCCATCACATAAACACAGTGGCTACAAGAGGAGGTCAGAGGCTAGGGATACTGTGGTGAGTAACGCACCTCCTGACTCCCCAAAACCTCTCCACCATCTACAAGGCAAAGTCAGGAGTGTGAGGGAATACTCCCCACTTGCCTGGATGGGGGCAGCTCCAACAACACTCCAGAAGTTCAACACCATCCAGGACAAAGCAGGCCCCGCTTGATTGGCCCCATATCCACAAGCATCCACTCCCCCCACCACCGATGCTCAGTAGCAGCAGTGTGTACTATCTACAAGATGCACTGCAAACATTCACCAAAGATCCTCAGACAGCTCCTTCCAAACCCACGACCACTTCCACCTAGAAGGACAAGGGAACACCATCCCCTGCAAGTTCCCTTCCAAGCCCCTCCCCATCCTGACTTGGAGATATATCGCCGTTCCTTCAGTGTCACTGGATCAGAATCCTGGAATTCCCTCCCTAGAGGCATTGTGGGTCAACCCACAGCAGATGGACTGCAGTGGTTCAAGAAGGCAGCTCACCCCCACCTTCTTAAGGGGGGCAACTAGGGGCAGGGCAATAAAAGCTGGACCCAGCCAGTGACACCCATGTCCCAGAAATGAATTTCTAAAAAAGTTAAACATCTCACCCACATTACTGTGGGTCTGGAGTCACGTGTAGGCCAGACTGGGTAAACTTCCATCCCTGAAGGGCACTTCTGAATCAGATCAGCTTTTCCATCAATTATTTCATGACCATCATTAAGTTGCTTTATTCCACATTTTAATAAGAAAAACAGCTAGAAATGCCACAACAGGGTTTGAACTCAAGGCCCCAGAATGTTACCTTGGTGTCCCAAGTAACAGGTTCATTGATAATACCACTAGGCCATCACCTCCCCAAGCCAAGGCTGGCTCCCCATAGACAGGGAGATCTGAGAGAGGGTTTCAAAGTCATGAGAGGGGGCTGGACAGAGTAGATCGGGAGAGGCTGTTCCCACATGGAAAAGGGACAGGAACGAGAGGGGCAGAGATTGAAAGGGATGAAGTGAGGGGGAGGTGAGGAAAACCTTTCTCCCCCAGCGAGTAGTTAGGGTCTGGAATGTACTGCCTGGGAATGTGGGAGGAGGCAGGTTCCATTGAGGCATTCAAGAGGGGCATTGGATGGTTATTGGGATAGAAATGGGGTACAGGGATACGGGGGAAAAGACAGGAAATTGGCGCTCGAGGATAGAACCAGTGCAGACATGATACACTGACTGTCCTCTTCCTACATCACAGCATGTTTCTGAAACACAGCGCTTTTCGGCAACTGTATCTCTGTCCAAATTTAAATCGGAGCACCTTCTATCACATGACCTCTCTCCATGTTGATTGTATATTCCCAAAGAAAGGTTAAAAACAAGGACTGCAGATGCTGGAAACCAGATTCTAGATTAGAGTGGTGCTGGAAAAGCACAGCAGGTCAGGCAGCATCGGAGGAGCAAAGGCAATTAATTCGGGAGAAGTAAAATACAGTGGATCCTGGAGATGTGAAATAAAAACAGAAAGTGTTGGAGAAACTCAACAACTCTGGTGGTATCGATGGATTGAGACCCAGAGTTAACATTTCAAATCTAATAGGGCTCAATTAGATTATTTACAGTGTGGAAACAGGCCTTTCGGCCCAACAAGTCCACAACAACCCTCTGAACAGCAACCCACCCAGACCCATTCCCCTACATTTACTCCTTCACCTAACAGGAAACCGGAGTACCCGGAGGAAACCCACGCAGACACGGGGAGAATGTGCCAACTCCACACAGACAGTCGCCTGAGGCAGGAATTGAACCCGGGTCTACTGGCACTGTGAGGCAGCAGTGCTAACCACTGTGCCACCATGCTGCCCGAAGGGCCTGTTTCCACACTGTAAATAATCTAATCTAATCTAACCAAATTAATTCAGTTATGGCTGTCGGATTTCTCTCAACCATCTTCATATAGCTAAGGCAATGAATTTTTTTAATGCTCAGGCAATTACAGCTCATTCGTCAATAGAGATAAGCTGGGATGGAAGTGATCAACACCTTCATGGTGGTCAAAGTGGCTGAGGCAATGACTGGTTTCGAACATCTTGGATTTGGTAAGGTGTGATTTCAATTGAAAACTGACTTGTCTGTTTGAAGTTCATTCTTTGAAATCGGTTGATATCAAATTAACATGAAAAATAAACACATCTTCATAACTAACGAAACATTCATTTATTTGGCGGGGTTGGAAGGGGTGAAAGATGCAGAGAAATTTGTGGAAATCTCAACTGTGGTTAGTTTCCCTCTATCTGGGATGAAATTGAATCAGCCTAACCAAATTAGGCATAATCTTGAGTATTGCTGAAAAAAGGCACTTTTTTTCGAAGCACTCATCAGGACAATTCACAAGAATATCAATTCAAGGGGGGAAAAGCAAAATGTATACCGCACAGGAGGAGAGTATTGACTGGTTGGCAAGCAGACTCTGATTGTTTCTGGTGTTGCCAATGCAGAATGCATGGATTGATGATGAGTGACAGTTAGCAGTCAGGCTTTTTTTAAATTTTAAATTTTTAACTGGGCATGTTAACTCTGATTGGTCAGGCTATTGTCCTGCTAGATGAACCAGTGAATAGCCATCACCTATTTTGTTGATTTGAGACACTGTGTATATGTTCTTTCAGTCTGTGTATTAATATACACATAAGCTCCAATACAGGCAAGTGTCAGAATCCTGGGGACTTCCAAATGAATTTTTCTTGCTAATAAACAAACACTAAATTAAATATTGCGATTGGCTGTGCATTCATATTTAATTTTATCGATGTACCTGTTTAAATTCCTGTCATGATCATATTCTTGGTAAGAAAATCAACACAACACACCAACTGCAGGATGGCACAGTGGTTCAGTGGTGAGCTCTGCTGCCTCACAGCGCCAGGGACCCAGGTTTGATTCCAGCCTCGGGCGACTGTCTGTGTGGAGTTTGCACATTCTCCCCGTGTCTGCGTGGGTTTGCTCTGGCTTCCTCCCACAGTCCAAATATGTGCAGGTCAGGTGAATTGGCCATTCTAAATTGCCCATCGTGTTAGGTGCATTAGTCAGAGGGAAATGGGTCTGGGTGGGTTACGCTTCGGAGGGTCGGTGTGGACTGGTTGGGCCGAAGTGTTTCCACACTGTAGGAATTCTAATCTAATCTAAGCTTACCTGGTCTGGCCTACATGTGACTCCTGACCCACAGCAAGGGGGTTGACACTTCGCTGCCCTCTGGAATGGCCGAGAAAGACACTCATTTAAAGGGGCAATTAGAGGTGAGCCACAAACGTTGTCCTGACCAGCAACACTCCCTTTTCATGAAAGCACAAGTTTAAAAGAAAATGATCAGGTTGAATCAGTCTGTGTAAGAGTGTGTGAAGGATCCCGAGGGGAGGGGAGCGGGCATGGCAGAAGGAGGGGGGGCACCCTGCAGACAGAAGTGCCTCACAGGAGGACAGGTTGGCAGAGGTGTACATGCCATGTTGAGTGGCACAACCATGGATTGATTGAGCTCAGTGTGTAATGTGAACACTGCTGCATTTTAATCTGAGTGTTCAAACATTAATGCGTGTCAATGTGCCAAGTCTCATTGGTAATGAATAAAAATGTAACCTCCGTCACCATAAAGGATTATCACTTGGAAAGATTTCAGAGTTTGGCAAAAGGAGATAAAGGATGACTTGACTCCCTATACCCTGAATTCCAACACCATGATCTTCGTAACATCGGCCTTGCTGAGGAAAACAAATGTGTACAGGTTTCACTTTTTGACTAATTCTGAATGTTGCTAACTATAACTAGACCCACAGCATTTATACTCAGAGGCAAACACTCCCTTGTCAGCTAGAGAAAACATTCCAAACTCTCTAATGCTTTACTGTATCCAAGGGCTTTCTATGCTAGTGACAAGCAGAGAATTTCGCCCTCTAGAGGTGATTTGGAGATGCTAGTGTTGGACTGGGGTGTACAAAGTTTAAAATCCACACAATACCAGCTTATAGTGCTATATAACCTGGTTGTTGTGTGAGTTTTAACTTTGTGCGCCCTCTAGAGGATCTGCTAGTCCATGGCGGAGGAAAGACAGCCAATATCATTCCAAATGGAGCGGCAAGTTCTGCCAACGAAGCCAGTGAGTGAAGTATCCACCAGCACTTTCTGTGGTCCAGTTTTCCTTAAGTGGGACTTAAACTGTGCAATGGATGGTGAAATCGCACAATTTAATCTTCTTAATCAGATGTATGTTGAAAACTGAGTGACACATTGTCCAAGAAGGCAAAAAGACCCAACCCCCAAAAATATGGTTCTGTGGACATAAGTCTGATAATGTAACTGTTTCATTTAATAACCTCCCACACTGGGCAATGATATACTTAACTTCAAGTGATAATTTCTGTTCATACATTATATAGATTTGGTGCTTCCAAAAGTCATTCAATAAGGTGCCACAATAAAAAATGAATAAGCTAGATAAGTACTCACAAAGTGTGGGTAATATATTAGCATGGACAGAGGATTGGTTAACAGATAGAAAGCAGAGAGTAGGGTTAAAGCATTCATTTCCATATTGGCAGACTGTGACTTGTAGTGTGATGCAAGATCAGTGCTGGGGCTTCAATTATTCACAATCTATGTTAATGACAGACAAAGAGACAGGAAATAAGGTTTCTGGGCTCACTGGCAATACTAAACTCACTGTGAAGAGTTCATAGAGAATTTGCAAAGAGAGAGATGGGGTTAAAGCGAGCAGACAGTAAGAGGATAGGTGGGAGTATAATGTGATGGAAATGTGTTGCTGGAGAAGCGCAGCAGGTCAGGCAGCATCTAGGGAACAGGAGAATCGACGTTTCGGGCATTAGCCCTTCTTCAGGAATCAGGGAGTATAATGTGGACAAGTGTGAGGCTATTTAGTTTGGTCCTAAGAATGGAAGAGCAGAATACTTTTTAAAAGGCATGAAACATGTAAATGTTGATGTTCAGAGAGACTTGGGTGTAACTCACAGAAGCTACACAGAAAGTTAGTAAGCAGGTACCGTGAGTAATTAGGAAGGCACGTGACACATTGGCCTTTATTGCAGGGAATTAGAATACAGGAATAATGGAGTCTGGTTACAATGGAAAGGCTTTGGTGAGACCACACCTGGAATACTGGGTGCAATTTTGGGCTGGATTTAAGGAAAGATATACTTACATTGGACACAATCCAAAGGTCCCTGGGATGAGGTCTACAATAGGAGGCTGAGTAAACTGGGGGGGGGATATTCTCTGGAGTTAGGAAGAATGACAGGGAATCTCACTAAAACAGGCATGATTCTGAAGGATCCTGACAGAATAGATACCCAAAGATTGTTTCCCCCTGACTGCCAGAGGTGTAGCACAGTCTGAGGGGAAGGGGCTGATTGTTTGGGACTGTGATGACGAGACATTTCTTCTGGTAAAGGGTGGTGAATATCTGGGATCCTCTACCCTCGAGGGTTGTGGATGATCCCTCGTGAATACTGAGAAGACTCAGACAGAAACACTGAAAACACTGAAGATTGAGATCCTGAACATTTCCATTTTTTTTTAATTATTTCCAAGAATTGGACATTAAATAAGTAAACAGTTTGACAAACATTCAATGAAGAGAAAAGATTTGTTAACAAAACATACAAAGCAACCACACTCAAATATAGATTTATTTACAACCACATACATTGTTTTTCTTAAAAAGGAACACTGATTATCTCAGCTGAGCTGTATTATCACGCGATTATTGTATCTGGAAATGTGGGTGCGTCGTCATTGGATGTCAAAATGTTCTGGTGAATGGTCATGACTAGTGACTGACCAGTGCAAATCCACAATCGCGTGACATTATCTATCCCCCCTGCTGCCTTGATTAACGTTTATGGTTCAGGTCGTTACTGAGGGAGGTATGATAAGGGAAGGTATTCCGGCTAACAGTTTGATCAGTAATCATTGATGTTTGCAGGATTGTGGGTGCTTTAATAAAAATGTGCTGGGATTCCTTTCACCCCTCCTTCCCTCATAACTCTTCATCAATTTTGTCTTGCGAATTAATCACCAAACGTACCCCTCCCACAGTGTGATCATCAATCTGAAGCACAGCAGAACTGCAGCTCAGGAATTATAGCACCACAATATACCAAGGGCCATGTTGAGAAGGTCAGACCTTTCACCAAGTCAGCTGTCTGGTGGTATCAAATCTTGGACCAAGGAGCAGCAATGGTGGATGGCTGTGCCTATTGGATCTGCCCTTTCAAACTCAAGTGATGTACTGTGCAAGGGTTGGAGGAAGAAATCAGATTAAATTATCGAAACTGGTCAATCACTAGGCACAAGAGAGGGTGATGAATACCAATAATTAGGAGAAGAATGACTCTATTTAAACACATTGGATGCCAAGTGTACAAAAAAATGTAAAGGATTGAAAGGGGCTGAATAAGGCACAAAATTCCAGGGCGAAACAGCTACCAGATATTTGCTGTTCACTGATTATAACAGATTGTGTCAGGAGGTCAAACAATGGAGGTGCAGTACAGAAGTAAGAATTTTATGTCAGGTGTTTTTTTTAACACTTTATGTCACCAATGTGCCCTGTAAAGACTTCTCTATATTAATGCAGGCAAGTCACAGCCAGAGGCCAAACTACTGTCTCACTGAGTTCAGTATCAAATCCATTCCATACAAGATTATCACAGGCATCCTTCATGGCTTTGTCAATGTGTAGGACAAGTTATAGCTAGGGTTGTTAATCCAGGGGCAATGTACATCTCTTGATAAGACACAAGGGGAACAATTTGAAATCATTGTTATTGTAAATCCATTTGTGTATGAAACACTGGCTCTCCCTTTAGGCCATAGGTTACACAGTTTGATACCCTTCAGAGGTTATCTTCCTCCTCATTACTCAGAGATCAAGATTCATCCTATTATCCCCAATTCTAACTCAATCTTACCCAGGACCTCAATGATACAGAATTACAACCTGCAGACTTTAATAATCCCAGCTGAGTACTACTTCAAGGTTTATCTCACCTTTCCCCTCTGTCCAGCTTTGCTGGTATCTTGTACAAATCTACCCCTTGCCAGTCATTTGCTACCCTTGAATGTCTATTCCTATTGGTATCTATACTTCCCCAGGATTGAAGAGATAGCTGCAGTTTTGAATCTGTAACCACACCGAGACACTTTTTCAGGACATTGCAGAAGGGCCAGGTTCCAACTCCTGCATAATTCCCACAAAAGCAGATCGATTCTGGGCTTGTGGATTCCAAGAGTCACCCATCTCCCACAAGTTTCTAATACGACATCCCTCCTCAGTGTGGTGTGATGAGTGAGTACAAAGCTCCCTGGGTGAATCATTCAAGTGTAAGAATCTTCAAAATGTTGCACAGAAGGTGCAGCTGGCTCAGTTAATCTGAGGTACTTTCCATCTCAAAGTCCTTAACCTGCACTTTTAGAAAGGGCAGAAGCAAGTTTCAAATTATTTGAATAGCCACGTAATCATTAAAGGGTACATTTAGTGATCCAAGTCCCCTTGGGAAATCTAACTCTAAGGGTTAAAGGGGTGAAAGGGGATGGGGGAGAAAGCAGGAACAGGGACTGAGTTGGATGATCAGCCAGGATCGTTTTGAATGGAGGAACAGGCTCAAAGAGTTGAATGGCCAATTCCTGCTTCTGTGTTTCTACCTACTGCTGATATGACCCTACGCTCAAAGGAAGTGTGGATTTGAGCAACCCACCAATGAATCTGAAATGTTGATTATAATTAGGATCTGTAACTGTTAGCTCCAGGACAGGGACAGCAAAGCTGGCCATGAGCAACTAGCCAGTGAGATAACTTGATATGAAAAAACTGCTTCTAAACGAAAAAGCTGTTGCTAACAACTCGTCTATTCATGATTTGTTGACTAAGGTCCCAGGAGATAAAAGCAGAGGGAGGAACGCTGGTAAGAGAGGCACCGTGAGAGAACCTGGAGCAGGGTATTAGACTTTGGTGATAAAAATGACGACATCTTTGTCTAGATTTCCAGAATTCTGGGGCAGGCCGAACAAACCAGTGTCGATATGAAACACAGGGTGCTCCAACTCAGAGAAGATAAAAGCAGATGCAATCAGGAAATGAAAACAGTCACCCTCTACAGCCAAAGGGATTTGAGACTCAAGCAGTTGTGAGCTCCTTTATAAAGGGGCCAGATCCCACTCCCACCCCACAGCCCGAAAGAAGCCAATCCACTCCATCAAGCCAAATAGCAGGCACTGCCTTCGATGGAAGTGCGGCTTGTCTGTAGACACTTGCTTCTTTGTCTGAACAAGTGACTCTTTTGGCGTACAAGCCATGCATGAAAACCTCCAAAGAGTTTCAACTGGAATTGGGGGGGTGCGAGCAAGGGATCTGGACCTTTGAGCTGATCGAAGGCATGGCAAAATACTGATCAGCTGCAAAGCATACAATATCTGTGAACGAACCAAAACTGTAGCATAAGGGGGTGAACGCTGAGGCAGGTTTCACTCTCGATGGTTCAAGCAGTGAGAGCCTTTAAGGTGCGATTGGAAATGAGGAACTTGGCTTTCCTTTGACACTGTGCTGAAAGGGCAGTTTGGTTCACTTCAGCTTAGCACTGAACCTGACCTGATACTGCATTCTCCTCCAATCAACTCAGAGACATTTGTTTAATCATCTTGGTGTTAACGACATAACATCGCACATTCTCACCAAAGGGCTATATTTTTGGAATTGTGCAAACTCTCCCCATGACTGGGAAGAGCTCGTACCTGTTTATACAGTGTCCAGAAATCCACCCCTTCCCCAACTCCTGTGTTCTGGAGAGACACTGGAGTGTAACCTCAAGAGATAAGAAATTGAAGTTGGGAGGGGGGGATTGCTAACAGCCAGTCCTCATGCATCCCATCAGCTGGAGGACCTAGCAGAAGCCTCCTTGACCTGCAGGAGGGAAGTAACACAGAGAGAGTACTTCAACAGGCTCCCCCTTTCACAAACCTCCATTCAAAACGGGTGCTGTCGGCCAGGGCTGCATTTCATTGAAAGCATTAGTAATTAAGGGTGGCACGGTGGCTCAGTGGTTAGCACTGCTGCCTCACAGTACCAGGGTCCCAGGTTCGATTCCAGCCTCAGGTGACTGTCAGTGTGGAGTTTGCACATTCTCCCCGTGTCTGTGTGGGTTTGCTGCGGGTGCTCCGGTTTCCTCCCACAGTCCAAAAATGTGCAGGTCAGGGTGAATTGGCCATTCTAAATTGCCCGTCGTGTTAGGTGCATTAGTCAGAGGGAAATGGGTCTGGGTGGGTAACTCTTCGGAGGGTGAGTGTGGACTTGTTGGGCTGAAGGGCCTGTTTTCACACTGTAGGGAATCGAATCTAATTACTGCCATGGTGGGTGCCAGAAGTCAACAAAGCAAGGACAGAAACAAACAGATCCTCTGGCATCCTGTTTTATGTTTGAGCAGTGCCCACTGAACCCCTACACAACGGGACTGTCCAGTGTCAAGTCCAACAGCTGGCAACCTTAGGTTGGCACAGGCCTGAGGGCAATGTTGTGGAATGATGTATTGCCTGGACAGAGCTAAAGGCAAGGCCAAAGACTGGCATACAAGAAGAGTATTGAGCCCCTTGAGCCTGCTCTGTTGTCCAATAGGAGCATGGCTGAACTGGCTGTGGTCACAATGCCACTGACCTGCCTATACCTTGTTACCCAGGAATCTACCTCCGTCTTCTAAATATCCAATGCCCCAGCCTCCAATGCTCCTTGGGGAGAGAAATTCCACAGATTGATGACCTTCTGAGAAAATAAAATTCCACTGCTCTGTCTTAAATGGGAGAGCCCTTATTTTAAACTGTGTCCCCTTATTCTGGACTCTCGGACTCTCAGCACTGATAAGTTTGTCCCCCTCTCCCATATTTATACAGTACTGTACAAATGCACAAAGACTGTCATTTTGCAGATTTACATGTCAGTGAAAAGGAGTGTTCCTGTCCAATTTGATGCAGTCGCACTAATTGGTCCTCATCTGTCAATTGATAACCATGGCAGACCAAAGAGACTTCAATCTCCAATAGATAATGCACGCCTTGCAACTGAAGCACCGATTTAATTTAACACTGTACAGTACCATACACTAAAGGTTACTAACAGTAATTGTTGCTGCTGAAGGTAGATTTTTCCTTAAAAATTCAGTAGACATGAATTCAGTGTCTATACTCATGAAACAGGTCCCAAGCGACGAGACCAGCAAACAGTAATGTCAACCAGATTTTAGCTTTCAATGAACATGGCATCACGCGGCACTCTAAGGATACGGGCACCAGATGTGGCACCTCTGTATAATGTCTGGGGCAGGAAGGCTCTCTGAATTTCTCTACCCGCCTGCCCAACACCAAGACCTGACACAGTGCAAGCCAATTACTGCAACTGTCAGCCGCCCAAAAGCATCCTGACTCTGCAAGACTTAATCTCCAAAATAATTGGCCATTACAGAAATGAGGTTCTCATGGTTTCGTGGTGCAAGAATAGAGCATCTGACTCTCAATCAAAAAATTGCGTGCTTGAGCAACAAGGGCTCTTGCGGTGTAGTGGTAGTGTCCCTACCTGGAGGCCTTGGGTTCAAGTCCCACCTACTCCAGAGGTGTGCAATCATATCTGTGAATAGGTTTGTAGAAAAATATGTGGAAGCGATGGACTTGTGTAATAATGTGAGCACAGCTGTGAGGTAACATCAAAGTGGACATTTGAAGCATATATTTTTTTAAAAAAACTTTGAAGGTGCCAAATTAAAAGTAACAACTGAGAGCCTAGTCCTGTTCATCAGCCTGTTTCAGAATACGCTTCTGAAACATCCTCGATGTGCTGAGACATTCAAGTGCACAGATTCATTCAGGGGTGAGAGAAGCAAACAGAACACTGTATCTCTGTAACAGGAGCCATAACTGTATGTTTCTGATTACCACAGTGAAACCTTTTCAGGCTTGGTGTCCAGTTAAGACTGGATTGATTTGACTTGAAGAGGCAGTCACTCCAACTGGATTTCCCTCCAGCCTCAATGTTCATACAACCCATAGGGGGAGGGGAAGGATTATTTTAACATTTACCAGATTTCAATCACTGCCCATTTCAAAGGAATTTTGGAGCGTGGTGACAAAGCAGATTGTGGACACTTCCTTAACCTACAGCCTCACTTCATGGTTCACTTCAGAGTTGGACAAGTGGAAGCTTGGTGTCATTTGCACATGTACTGCAAAGGCTGTTAATCCCTTCATTACGCTGAGGGGAAGAGATGGAGAGAGAAACAGCAACTCCAAAACACAGAGAGCAAACAGTGGACATCACTGCAGGTCTTACAGAGAAAGGAGGGTCTCAGAGTAGAATATTGACCGAGGGTCTCAACTGAAACCTCAAAGTACATCTTCCTTTTTCATACCTGCTGTATTTTCGAGCATTCCTGTTTTTGAATATACTTGAAACACTGTGGTCTTCTGGTAATGAAGATATAACTGAATCCTCATACCTCAATTCACATTCATCAGAAGGGAGCTCTGACTTTGACTAAACCATCTAGTTTGTGTGGTAGCCTTTATTACGTTCAGTTTTAGTCTCTGATAAAAATGACTTTCTTCTTAAAAAGAAGTAATGGATTAGGATTCACTGTCAGCATCACTGATCTCCACACTCTTGTGTTGCATCTGTACCGACAGGCCAAACACTGGCCTTAGCCCCATAGCGTTCTGTCAGTAAGTTGTCTGGCAATATATAACGGGCCTGTAGTGTCACCTAGGAGATGCCAATGTCATTGAAGTACTGAAAGTGGGCAGTTACCAGCCTGTTTGATGATGTGTTTTAGATGCTTAGAGTCATCAGTCAGGTCCTGAGAGTGGCCATTTTGAGTTCATGCTGCAGAACAGCTGTTACCCAAAGGACTTCAACAAAAAAGAAAGAGATTTCGATTACATGGGCACATGCTGACACAGGAGTCAGCAATGGGGGAAACACTGAAACAACCATGTGTGGAGGGAGACTCTCAACATGGATGAGTTGATAGGCCACAGGCTGTACCATCCTGTTTATGAAGTGAGCCAGGAACTGGAGTGAGTTGGCAACAGCAATTTTACACCACGCACCCTTGAAAAGAATGAAATCAAGACTACTATCGTTAGTTTTACCAACACATTGAGGTTGATTTACTAAGTTTGGCTAATGGTCTTTTAAAAATAATTCGTTGTTCAACCCCTCAAATCATTCATTTACCTTTGATGACAAGCTGAGTAAGATTCCACATTGTTAAAAGGAGACATGAAATTGAATCTTTCTGTCTTGCCCTTATCAGGGCTGACATGTAAAAAATCCACCCAAAGATTGCCTTTTTAGAAGTTGACTTCTTGCATTTCAAGTCCAATGAGTGCAAAAAGATTCAATTCCATGTCTCCTTTGAACAATGTTTAAGTTCTGTCTTGCCAAGCAATTATTAATAAGGTTCCTTTATTTTTCCTTACACTCCTGAAAACCAGTAGTTTAATCCTATACAGTATCATGGACTCACGCAGTCCTTTACTCTATACTGTTCCACTATTAGTTATCATCTTTGAAGTGTAGCCTCAATATATCCTGTCACAGTCAAATACGCAACTTTAGCCCAAACTTGCTCACAGAATGCCTTCCTGATCTGGGCGGCTGAATGGAGGTTAGAGAAATGTGGGAGAGAAAGAGAAAATAGAGATCATGGCAGAGGAGAGGGCAAAAACAGAGAAAGAGAGAGACCATAACATGAGTGCATCATCTTTACTCTCATATTAGCTACTAACGGACTGAGAGATGTGCTTGTCTCGAGGTGACCTCACTTACTGGGAGGAGAGGGAACGGTAGGCGGGAGAGGACGGACTCAAGATATTTCATATCTCCTCATGTACCTCTTCACCCAAAAGCCCATCTTCCCTGAAGTGTTCTGCAAGATTGTCCAGGTGATTATACTTGTGATAGGCAGTTTAATGTGACACAAGTGTCAGATACAAATCAATGGGGACAAGGCTACCAAGGCTGAATCTTGAAACAAGTCCCAGACACTTTGGTGGAATTGGTAAAGGGTCAGTTTGAAAGCACTTCCTCCTGTAAGAAGGTTTCTCTTTCATGTCTCAGACCTGGGTTCTACTGAGCAAAGTCTGCGCTCACATTCTCACCTCAGAACATAACAGAACAAAGTGCTTTTGCTGTGATGGAAATGGGGACATATTTGCCTGTCAAACCGTAGTCCGTTGGAAGATGATAATAGAAGGCGACTCCATCCATCCACTGGCCTACCCCAGGTTTAGGAAGGCAATGTACAGAAATGTAGTGATGTCAACTTGTGCAAATCTTTGAACACAGTGGGAGAATTGGTACTCACTGTTGGAAACCTGTTCCCATTCCTGCAGTGGCAGGGACAGTTAGTTCAATCAACTCACCCTATAATGAACTGGATCAGAAGCACACATGAATTGGGAGTGGTGTGGTGGTAGCGTCCTTAGTTCGAAGACTAGGTGTCCTGGGTTCAAATCCCACCAGCTTTGTTTTCCCCTCTACCTAGAAATGCTACTACATACCTCTGGATGCTTTTTTTAAAAAACTACCAACCATGTTTCTCATTATAAAAAAACTCAGCTCCTCAGGGCACTGTGACAACAGCAAAAGGAGATAGAGAGGGAGAGGACTAAATTCACACAGAGTTAGAGGGGGTTGTAAAGGGTGCTAATGGATCCTGAGCACTGGAATAACAACTCTATAACTGGCTGATGAGAAAAGGGTGATGCTGATTGGATGAGATGAATGGGGCTGGGGTGAGTGAAATGGCATTGACCGATTGGAGTTGGGCCGAATGCCCATTTTTGTGTCAGTCTGTATCCTCGCTGTTTGTGGAGTCTTGCTGTGCTCCCCCTAGCCGCTGCAGTAACCAACTGCGATATCCCCCCCCCCATAGGCCTGAAACGCCACCAAGCCATTCACAGGGTGATGAGGTAGCAAGCGCCCCGTCAAACACAGGTTCTCACCTTCCAAATGTTCACTATTTCTTTCAGACGGCCACTTGATTTTCAACATGTCGCCCTGGCCTCTGAATGCCCTAGTCTGTGAGTTAACCCTCCAGGCTCCAGGCTGCTGCCCAAGCACGTTAGCATCAACGTGTCTCAGGGAGTCAGCAACAGAACAGTCAGACACACGCTGAATTGAGTTGGTTGCATGAGTCAACAGGTCTCAGCTTGCTCTACATGTTATCAATACTGAAACCATCAACTCAGGACATCTGTCAGGGAACCCCCTTTTGAGTGCAACATATGCTGGCTGAGAATGAGAAAACTCTATTGTCAGCTTGATAATGGAATAGGGTTGAAATTCCTGCTTTCCCTCAGAAATATTACACTGAACTTGGAAACCCAAATGATCATCTGATCCCTTCAACAGATATCAGAGTCAAGGCAGGATAGTGGAAGCGTGGTTTGGCGGGTGGGGAGAGGGGTTCATTATTTGTGGAACTGACTCGTACAAATGACACCAAGTCTGTTAGTGGTTCGGTCGCTGGCACCAGCAAAGTCTGAAGGGCACGCAAACATCGCAGCAGAAAGTTCTCCAGTGGCAGTTTTGGGTTCGGATGCAAATTTTGTAGCTCCCACTGTCTCAAAACGTCACCTTGTTCATTTTCAGTGCAGCTGGTTGTTGCTATAATCAGAAACATACGTGGTTTATGTTTGGGGTGGGGTTTTTTTTTTAGGCCGCATTATTAAAGTATACAAAAATAAATAAGGTTCATGAGTAGCCATCACTGTCAATCCAGTGAGTCATCCATTCCTTCTGATATCGCGTCTTTTTCTCATCCATGTGGAGCTGTCGCTGTTCTTTGCCAATCCGCACGGCGTGGTATTGTGGGACGGTGTCATTGTAACGGGAACGCTTAAAAAATCCACACTGCAAACCACACAGAGAGAGAGAGAGAGAGAGAGCATTTATTTTTGTCTCCGAAATGTGGTACATTCCTAACCAGTCTCGACACCAAGGCCATGGGCTGCTCTTGGTTTCATATAATGCAACACATTGCTTCAGATGCAGCACTCCCAAGCTCCCCCCTTGAATAGCTGTAGTTAAGGGGAGGTGGAGGCCTATCATAACAGGGGAATCCAAGTTCAAATCTCACCTAAAGCAGATCATGCAATTTGCATTAAATAAATAGTCTTTAATTACAAATCTAATGATTGCTGTTAAAATCCCACCTGGTTCACTAATCTCCCTTTAAAGAAGGAAATCTACTCATCTGACTGACATGTATCCATCGATGTGGTTGACCCTTAACTGCCCTCTGGGCAATAAATGCTGTCCATGTTCCCCAACGGAATTTTAAAAGGAAGCTCCGCACTATCCAGCGCTGCATGGAAGAGGCCATTCCTCAGCTGCAGTCTCAAACATGGAGTGTCAGCCTGGAGCTTGATTATGGGCAGCTCAAAGCCAAGCTGAACCAAACCCATTGACAATTTCCCAGCATGCTTTTCTCCCATCCTGCCTCAAGGCCCCATTAGCCACACGGGCTACAGCAGCAGTAAGGAAGGGAGGAGTTTCCCTCCTGAGGCATTTGTTTGATTTGGGGCACACTCCATTTCTTTTTCTTTCTGAAATACATTTGGCAGTTGTGAAATATTCTTGAGAAGTCACAAGCTGGTTAGGGCTATCACAACTAAGGCCACCAGTTCTTTGTTGGAGCAGTCTGCTTATTGGGAAATGAGCTGGAATTCATTGAGGTTCTAGGAGAGCATTGCCTGGACGTCCCAGTTCATTGTCCCCCATGCTAGCTCCTGACCAGATCAGGCCCATTGTCCCCAGTGGCAGCTCCTGACCATCAGGCCCATTGTCCCCAGTGGCAGCTCCTGACCAGATCAGGCCCATTGTCCCCTGTCCCAGCACTTGACCAGGTTAAGCCTGCAATGGGAAAAAATGCAAGGCCCATTTTGGATGCCGGGGCTGGTCAGAGTTGTCTAAAGGACTTATATCATCCTGAGTCAAAAAGTGTGGGGCTGGAAAAGCACAGCTGGTCAGGCAGTATCCGAGGGGCAGGAGAGTCAACATTTCGAGCATTAGCTCCGGCCTGAAACGTCAACTCTCCTGCCCCTCGGATGCTGCCTGACCTGCTGTGCCTTTCCAGCGCCACACTCTCAGCTCTGATCTCCAGCATCTGCAGTCCTCACTTTCTCCTTATCTCGTCCTGCACCCACCTAAACTGACACCAGTCAAAAGGCGGAAACTCATAACAAATTCTGCCACTGCGGAAGTCCCACTTTCCTTGAGCAGCCATTGGAAGATACACGTGTCTAATGTTTCGAGGCAGGTGGGTACTGTGGTGGGATTTGGGAGAGCGAATGGTGGAGCACAGGGTATCATCCCAGTACGTGAATGGGAAGTCCCTGTTCTTGGGGGTCATCTCCATGGAGACAGCGAGCTGTGAGAACTGGCCAATGAAGAGTTGGGTGAGTCTGTAGCCTCGACTGTGGCTGATCTCCACACACCATCACTGACTGGTAACCAGCGCCTCTCGCCTACCCCCCTCGGAAATAAGCAAGCTCAGCACAAACGAGGGCTCAAACACACGGCCTGGTCTATGTGTGGCTTCAATTAACATCAGGCGTGACTTCCAGCCAATATAAAAGTAAAATCCTGCAGATGCTGGAAATCCAAAACAGAAACAGAATGTGCTGGAGAAGCTCAGCAGGTCTGCGGAGAGAGAAACAGAGTTCACGTTGCAAGTCTGATATGACCTCTTTTAGCTGCAAGGTCATGAGGGGAGCTACAATCTCTTTCTGATAACCATTTTGTCTGAGCTCCTGACCAGGTCAGGCCCATTGTCCCCCGTGCCAGCTCCTGACCAGGTCAGGCCCATTGTACCTTGTGCCAGCTCCTGACCAGGTCAGGCCCAATGTCCCCGTGCCAGCTCCTGACCAGGTCAGGCCCATTGTCCCCTGTGCCAGCTCCTGACCAGGTCAGGCCCATTGTCCCCCGTGCCAGCTCCTGACTAGGTCAGGCCCATTGTCCCCCATGCCAGCTCCTGACCAGGTCAGGCCCATTGTCCCCTGTGCCAGCTCCTGACCAGGAAGCTCCTTTCCTGAGCTCTTTATTTTACACTCTGCCTCTTCTTGCACAGCAGAGACAGAGTTGCTTTTATATAGCTTGTTTTACAACCACCGGACAACTCAAAGTGCTCTGCCGCCAATTAGACATTTTTTTTAAGGCACAACAAGCCTTGTCATGCAGGAAATGTAGCAGCCGACTTGCGCACAGCAGGCTCCCATGGACTGTAACAGTGATCAGATCATCTCCTTTTTGGGATATTTATTGACGGATTGAGGCCCTCAGGGAGAGCTCCCCCTGCTGTATTAATCTTTTATATCCACCCAAGCAAGGAGATGGGGGGGCCTCCATGTAACAGTTATCCCAAAGCTAGTATCTCTGACAGTGCGGCACCTCTTCACTCCTGCACTTAAACCTCCCCCAGCCCTGAAGTGGGACCTCAACCAGGAACGATGTTTTCAAGAGACAAGAGCAACCGACTCACTCTTGACGACGCAAAGCAGATAAGGTGCTCAGCAGTAGCAGTTCTGCCTTGAAGTCACAATGTTGTAGGTTCAAGTCTGTTCTGCTGATTCGAATACATGCCTGCTCTACCACTGACAGCACTGAGGTGCTCAGGGAGTGCTGCACTGTCAAGAGATACTCTTTATTTTTAGGCAAGAGGTGGAATCAAATTCCCATTTGCCACATTCCATGCGTGGTTAAAGATCCTGTGGTGCTATTCTGAAAAATACACAGGTTCAATATTTGTATCTGAATCAATTGTAAAAGCAGATGTTTATTTTTCACTTGTGGGATGTGGGTGTCACTGGCTGGGCCCAGCTTTTATTGCCCTGTCCCTAGTTGCCCCCTTGAGAAAGTGGGGGTGAGCTGCCTTCTTGAACCGCTGCAGTCCATGTGCTGTGGGTTGACCCACAGTGCCCTTAGGAAGGGAATTCCAGGATTTTGACCCAGTGACACTGAAGGAAGGCTGCTATATTTCCAAGTCAGGATGGTGAGTGGCTTGGAGGGGAACTTGCAGGGAATGGTGTTTCCCTGTATCTGCTGCCCTTGTCCTTCTAGATGGAAGTGGTCATGGGTTTGGAAGGTGCTGTCTGAGAATCTTCGGTGAATTACTGCAGCGCATCTTGTAGATGGTACACACTGCTGCTACTGAGCGTCGGTGGTGGAGGGAGTGGAAGCTTATGGATGTGGTGCCAATCCAGTGGGGGCTGCTTTGTCCTGGATGGTGTTGAGCTTCTTGAGTGTTGTTGTAGCTGCCCCCATCCAGGCAAGTGGGGAGTATTCCATCACACTCTTGCGGTGCCCAAATTGGCTGCCCTGTTTCCTACATTCATACAGTCACTATATTTCATTGGCTTGAAAGCACTTTGGGAAATCCTGGCATTATTCACTAGCCTATCTTTTTTCTCATGAAGAAGTTCAATATAGTTCTTAGGGCTAAAGGGATCAAAGGTTATGGAGAGAAAGTGGGAACAGGGCACTGAGTTGGATGGTCAGCCATGATCATATTGAATGGTGGTGCAGGCTCGAAGGGCTGAATGGCCTCCTCCTGCTCCTAGTTTCTGTTTCTATGTCTCCTTGAGACTCCTAGCCCACCCCAGATGCCAAATCTGCTCCGAGTTCACGTTCTCTGAGAGAGTTTGGACAGTGCCATTCTTCTCCCTAACTCCTATTGGGATGACATTGTGCATCATGGTGGATGATCCATGCCTGTTCCCTCGCTAATCGAGCTGGAGGACATTACACAGAGATAAGGAGTCTGGTGCACGTTCAAGGATTGTAGCTGAAAGCAACCTAGGGAGACCTGAGGAAGATAGCAAGGGAGGGCAGACAGAAACCGAGGCAGTGTTCATCATTCTCAAAACAGGAAGTGTTGCTGCGGTGACCTTCCTTCATGCAAACTGAAACAAGATGGCCGCCACACCCGAAAGGCCAGCAGGAAAGGGGAGACAGACAAACTGATCTAATTGTTTCAAAGAAAGTGAAAGATGCACAAGCATTTGGGAAGACAAGTGTCTAATACCACAGGGATAAAAATACTCAAATCAAACATGCTGCATGCAGAGCATCTCATGCTAGTCTTGTTGTGCACACACCACACACACATTCAGGTGAGGGGCAAAAGGACAGCATCACAGAAATGAACTGAAGAGCATGGGTACCACACAGTGCAAACCATTCCATTCCTGCCATCATTATAGAAACTAGGGGGAAATGGGAGGGTGGGGAGGTGGTGTAAGGATTATTCTCTGAGCACGTCACATTGAATATTTCAACTGAGGCCTCGCCTCAGGATGTAAAGCGTTGGGCTGGAAGATTGAATCGGTTTGGGCTCTGGATTTACTTGGTAGATAGCCACCAACCCCAGCCCTCACCAAAAACAAAACCCTCTTGATATTATTGAGTTCAAAGCCTTGTGGCACCAAGCATTGAATTGAGGAGGTCTCGGGAAAGTGAGGCAAGGTCTGGTGACCCAACACAAGGTTGATCGAAGAAGCAAAGCAGAGACTCAAAGGAGCTGCAAGCAGCAGTTTTACAGGCCGAAGCAAGCTGGCCCCACCTGAGTTGGAGCATCTTTGAGTCTCATTGGAATGTGGGCTGGATGAGCTTCACTTGTTGTCAACTGTTTGACACTCACCCAGTTGTTCAGTGTGACTGGCTTGTTCATCATTTCAAAGGGAGGTTGCAAAATGTGCTTAGTATAAGGAACAACGCCAGTTCTATGTCAATACTTGAGACTTATTGATAATCCTTACACACCTCCAACATCCAAGCGCTCGGTGCCCGTGCAGAAACACACACTATATCCCACTGGCACTACCACAGCAACCTTGGACTGGGCACAGGCCTGTTGCTACAATTACCGCTGCAGATGCCAGCATTATGCTTCGGTGGCCTGTTTCTCCTGGTCGGAAGGCTGGGTTTGAAGATGAGCCCTGTGATATTCAGTTTCATACTGAGATTCTTTGTTCGTTCTCTTGAAGAAACCGCACTACAAGGAAGCAATGTTTGTCCAGCGTTACGACAGGTCAAGCAAATTGGGACGGGTGAAGGTGGCACCCGCATCGGGGTTGGGGTGGTGGGGGGGGTCGTGGGTGTGTGCCAGGGTTCAGGAATGCAGCCAAGGGATGAGAAATCAGAAGGCTATGCAACCCCTCTTGGTGCACTGTCTTTAGGTCAGAGGCCTGAGGGAGGCCATGTTTTTTACTGGTTTCAACAATGCAGATTATTTATTGCTGCATATTGGCATTCTTACGTCAATGTGACAGTCGGTTCCCTCCATCCTGTAAAGCGTTTGGCAGGAATTTCTGAACCCAGCAGGCACCCATGCCAACATCTTAAGCCACTGAGTTTGCCCCTTATTTGACACGATACAGGATGACCCTTCCAGTCCATTTTGCAAGCATCACCCTCCTTCATAACCACTGATAGAGATTTTCACCAATCTCTGGAGAAAGTTCCCTCTGTGTGTTCGACGGTGTAAAATTCCACTTACAACGAATGATTTTGCAATTCCCACACAGCGAAGCGAGGAAGTTTAACCCTTCACTGTTCAAGAATTGCAACTGCATGTTAAATACATGTGAAACTGAAGTTTGTAGTTCAGCAAACTGATTTGTTGACCTTACTTCCAAACTTATCACAAGGTCACAGCAAATTGTAACCAAACATTTACCAGTCTCATGCCCCAGGCCGTGCAAGTCAAAGACTGGGCAACAATACCAAAGTGAAAAGTTTCACCTTGGCGCTCTCTTGGTGCCAAGCTCCCCACTCGGAGAACAGGGATAGAGTACTAAAAGCAAGGAAGTTACGATCAATCAGGAGAAAACACTGGGTTGGACTTGGTTGGAGTATTGCAACTAGTTTTGGGCATCTACACTTTAGGCAGAATGTGAAGACACCAGAGACGGTACAGCATGGATTCGAGAGAATGGTCTCAAGGATGGGGAGTTTCAGTTACGTCGGTAGTCTGAAGAAATTGGGGCGATTTGTCTTTGCGAAGGTGAAGAGGAGATTGGATCGAGGTGTTCAAAATCACAAGGGGTCTGGACGGAGGGGACAGGGAGAAACTGTTCTCAGTGGTGGAAGGATCAAGAAGTAGAGGGCAGAGATTTAAAGTCCAGAGTCAATGTTGGGAACTCCCAGGGCAACTGCTTCCTGATTGGATGCAATGGTGCCACCCCCTGTGCCAACGGGATAGGATATGCCCAGGGATGGTGATGGTGTTGTGTGGGGCATTGTCAATAAGGTATTAATCTTGCAGAGTGTGCCATGACTGAGTCCTTCAGTATATTCAAGGTTGGGAGAGACAGATGTTTAATCCGTATGGGAATTGAGGGTCGTGGGAAAACAGTAGGAAAGTGGAGTTGAGGACTGTCATATCAGCTGTGATCTCATTGAAGGATGGAGCAGACTCAATGGGCTGAATGGCCATCTCCTGCTTCCACGTCTTATGGTCCCATGCTTCCATGAGTATGACGATGTCAAAGCTGTTGCTGTGAGACATTGAGTTCCATTGAGAATCCCAAATGTCAGTGCATGTCCTGCCTTTGTTGATGCCTTATGTAAGTTGATGCCAGGCTTTATGCTTGATCACCCTTCCACAGGGTAACTGGGAATGGTCAGCAATGTTAACATGGTTCGTACCTCAACAAATAAAACAAATACTCTTTCCACCGATCTTTAACACCTGAGAAAGATCAGTGGGAAGAATTCAATTTCAGCACTGTGCGACCTAATAAAGTTCATCTGCTGGTGTCTAAAGATGGAAATACATCGATCAATAGAACCACAAAAATCGACTGCCACACCCCAGTATAATCGAGCAGAAATAGCATCAGGTTGAGTTCATTCCCAGCGCTTGGGACAAACATTTATAATTGTGCCAAATGTAAATGAGACCAGTGGTTTTATTTTGTTGGAACAGTACATCAAAGTCAAGCAGGTAACTGCAAAAACAAAACATTTTAATATATGTTTCAACCCGACAGGGCAAGCAACAAAGTCAAAAGTGGTCTGAATTGATTTAAATCAAAGCCCTGCAGTTAAGGAGTGATCTTTTCTATCAGATCCACACTTACCTTCCAAAGGAGAAGCACAAGGAGAGCCAACACTAGGATCCCTGCCAGGACAGCAATGAGTATAATCAACCAGGGCGCTCCGACATATCCCACACTCGTCTTCTCTGGGTATATTTGTATGGTAAACTGGAGAGATTAAAGAGGAGACCAGTTATTGTAAATACGTGCTCGCACAATCAGAATCCAGCTTGCCATATTCTGCTTCTGTGTGTTAGGTCACCAAAACAGTCTCTGGAAACGCCGCAGGACGACCTGGTCACAGATACTGATCACAGCAGCCACCTTGCCATTTCTTGTCCTCCAGCTCAGGAGGACACTGCAGCTGGAGGTCCTTACACCTGCAGTACCTTCTTATCTCCACAAGGGCATTTCTGACGGTGGGGCAAAAGTGGAAGAGGAGGAGGTGAGGGATGAGGGGAAGGTGTGGGGGACTTGTGGAGGTGTGAGGAAGGAGGGGCAACAACTGACGGATGGCGATCAGTGAGCTGCTGAAGCTTGAGAAAGCTTTCCTAGCTCCCCATTGAAAAGCAGGGGAAGTGAGGGGAAAGCTGGCTTCACTTCTTAAAATTGGCCTTTTCTTGCGGTTACATTTTCAGTATGTCTTGCCAAGCTCATGGCTGGTGGCCCAAGGAGATGAATTTCTGATGATCTGTGTTTCAACCCTTGAAAGCCTTATTGGCGGCGATGCTATGGCACATGTTCCCATAAGACAGTGCATCACGAGTAGGCCATTCAGCCCATCAAGAGTCCTCCACCATTCAATGAGATCACGGCTGATTGGATCATCCTCAACTCCACTTTCCTGCCTTTTTCCCATTAACCCTTGATTCCCTCACTGATTGTTGTCCTAGCATAGCGTCAGACAGCCCTGTGGCCCTGCCTTGAAATATTCCAAAATATGGCAATAGATTGTGTTGAAGCCTTGAGTAAAGGTGAAATTGGGAATGGTGTCAGTACCTCAGCAGCAGCTTCCTTCACCTTCAGGTTTCGGATGCTTGACTTCACGCTGATGTTCGCACGGATGGTCAGCTTGATGGAACTGTATGAAGCATATTCCTGAAATTTTAACAAGAGGGTTTTTTTTCCGATAAAGCCAGTTCATCATGTCCCCCTTCCCCAGTCCATGCACTCCTGACTACGATCAGCAGGCTGAGGTATAGTATTCACAGCCCCACAACTTCAGACACCTGAAGTTGTTTGAAGATGGGCTTTTAGTCGCTCAGCAGCTCACTACCCTGCACCCTGGAGCTGCCCAGTCAGGTGACCTCCAACACATATACAGGGACACCTCACACAAAGAGGGTCACACTCAGCAATCGGAACATGGCCGCCATTTTCTCTCTTGAGCCCCTCAGAGCAACGGAGGTCAGCAGCCCTGTACACAGTAGGATGTGTACAAGTTCCTTTTTTTAAAATTATTCAGGGGACATGGGCGTCACTGGCTGGGCCCAGCCTTTATTGCCCCGTCCCTAGTTGCCCCTTGAGAAGGTGGGGGGTGAGCTGCCTTGTTAAACCGCTGCAGTTCACCAGCTGTGGGTTGACCCACAATGCCTTCAGGGAGGGAATTCCAGATGGTCATTGCCTGGCATTTATGTGGCATGAATGTTACTTGCCACTTTTCAGCCCAAGTCTGGATATTGTCAAAATCTTGTTGCATTTGAACATGAACTGCTTCAGTATCTGAGGTGCTGAACACTGTGCAATCGTCAGCAAATGTCCCCACCTCTGACCTTATGATGGAGGGAAGGTCATTGATGAAGCAGCTGAAGATGGTTGGGCCTAGGACACTACCCTGAGGGAGTCCTGCCGAGATGTCGGGAGCTGAGGTGACTGACCTCCAACAACCATGACCTTTGTGCCAGGTATGACTCCAACCAGCGGAGAGTTTGCTTCCAAAACCCATTGATTCCAGTTTTGCCAGGGCTCCTTGATGCCACTCCCCTCTGGAATTCAGCTCTTTTGTCCATGTTTGAACCAAGGCTGTAATGAGGTCAGGAGCTGGGTCACTTAAATGCCCTTGGCTCTTGCCCAATAAGGTGCCTTAAGTTCAACCCCAAAGAAGGTTTACCCGAATGATATGATGCTTCAGATTTGACAATGTCATGTCAAGGAGGAATACAAGAGGACAGTAGTCGGCTCCTCATGCCTGTTCTGCCCTTCAAACTGGATCTTGAGTGATTTTTCACCTACCCACCTTGATGCTGTAACCTTCAATAATAACAATTTTGGCCAGTTTTAAACTGTAGCATTATGGTCACCAGGAATTTGATTGAAGCTCGTCCAACTCTACTCCCTTGATGAACCTCACCAATAGCAGAGCTAAAGCCCTCACTTCCATCAAACTGCCATTAAGTAAATCTCATCACACAACTGGTGGGATAGCTCACCTCCAGAAAGGTGCTGTTCCACAGTCGAGCACCTATTTTCATTCGGGTTGTTGTGTTGAGAATTTGGAGAGGACACTGGAAGTCAACACATCTGGCAGTGCCCAGTTCACAGTCCTGTGGGGAAATGATGTTCAAGATTAGAGTCCAAATCAATTTGCAAATGGAGGATATGTGACATTTAATCCTGGGTATTCTAATGGAACAACTGTGTGCATTTGGCATCGCTCTAAGGAGTCTTGGGTTAATCCTTGGACAACTTGACCATCCTGCCTGCTCATGTCGTGCCATGCAACATTTGCAGAGCTGAGATGGAGAAATGGGAACAAGGCGTGAGCAAGGCCAATCAAAACCAGCAGCGTAGAATTTCCAGCAGTAACTGGTGACAGGGCTCTCCTCATGTCAGGACAGTTCTGTAATCGCCAAACAAGGAAACAAACTCAGGAGAGGGATTTCACATTTCAATTGAAACCCATTCCTAATCCCCGACCCTCCATCAAAGACCATCCCTCTAACCCCCTGACCCTCCATCGAAGACCATCCCTCTAACCCCCTGACCCTCCATCGAAGACCATCCCTCTAATCCCTAACTCTCCATCGAAGACCATCCCTCTAATCCCTAACTCTCCATCGAAGACCATCCCTCTAACCCCCTAACTCTCCATCGAAGACCATCCCTCTAATCCCCTGACCCTCCATCGAAGACCATCCCTCTCATCCCTTAAATTTCCATTGAGGACCATTTCTCTTGTCTCTTGACTCTCCATCAAAGCTTACCTCTCTGGTTCTGTGAATTGCCCAATAATCCCCTTCCCTCCTGTACCTTGACTGTCCAATCTAGAAGGGAACGTTACCCCCTGCAACTTCCCCTCTCAGCCATTCATAATCTCGACTGGGATAAAAATTGGCGTTTCTTCACTGTCGCTGGGTAAATATCCTGGAATTCCCTCTCTCATGGGATTGTGGGTCTACCTACAGCACATGGACTGCAGAAGTTCAAGAAGGCAGCTCAGCCCCACCTTCTCAAGGGGGGCAACTAGGGACGGGGCAATAAATGCTGGGCCCAGCCAGTGATGAGCACATCCCAAGAATGAATACAAAATAAGAACCAGTTTCTGCCAAAACAGGGCTGATTAAAGTGGTCTTTGAATCAGGAAAGCACAGAAGAAGGCTATTCGGCCCCTTAATCCATGCCAGCCCTCTGAGAAGCAATCCAATCAGTCTCATTCTCCCACTGTATCCCTGGAGGAAGTTTGTTTCCCTGAGGTTCATCCGATTTCGAAAGCTGATTGGGGGCAGATGGTCGCAGGTAAAGGGACGGCTGGAAAATGGGAAGCCTTCAGAAATGAGATAACAAGAATCCAGAGAAAGTATATTCCTGTCAGGGTGAAAGGGAAGGCTGGTAGGTAGAGGGAATGCTGGATGACTAAAGAAATTGAGGGTTTGGTTAAGAAAAAGAAGGAAGCCTATGTCAGGTATAGACAGGATAGATCGAGTGAATCTTTAGAAGAGTATAAAGGCAGTAGGAGTCTACTTCAGAAGGAAATCAGGAGGGCAAAAAGGGGACATGAGATAGCTTTGGCAAATAGAATTAAGGAGAATCCAAAGGGGTTTTACAAATACGTTACGGACAAAAGGGTAACTAAGGAGAGAATAGAGCCCCTCAAAGATCAGCAAGGCGGCCTTTGTGTGGAGCCACAGGAAATGGGGGAGATACTTAAACGAGTATTTTGCATCAGTATTTACTGTGGAAAAGGATATGGAAGATATAGACTGTAGGGAAATAGATGGTGACATCTTGCAAAATGTCCATATTACAGAGGAGGAAGTGCTGGATGTCTTGAAACTGTTAAAGGTGGATAAATCCCCAGGACCTGATCAGGTGTACCCGAGAACTCTGTGGGAAGCTAGAGAAGTGATTGCTGGGCCTCTTGCTGAGATATTTGTATCGTCGATAGTCACAGGTGAGATGCCAGAAGACTGGAGGTTGGCTAATGTG
>NC_057752.1:1838030-1839715 GCF_004010195.1 Chiloscyllium plagiosum
GTGTATTGAATGAGCTGCCAGAGGAAGTGGTGGAGGCTGGTACAATTGCAACATTTAAGAGGCATGTGGATGGGTATATTAATAGGAAGGGTTTGGAGGTATATGGGCCGGGTGCTGGCAGGTGGGACTCGATTGGGTTGGGATATCTGGTCGGCATGGACGGGTTGGACCGAAGGGTCTGTTTCTGTGCTGTCCATCTCTGTGACTCTAATTTCCTTTTGAAGTCTGTGGAAGGGGTAAGTGCTCTGCCTATCTGCTGTATGGAGTGTTGTGAATGAACTGATGGGGAAACTGGGCTGGTTCCTGTGTCTTCCTTTGCTGGAAGCAGGTTTACCAGATTAACGGGCGGCGCCTGAAATATGCCAGGCCGGGCCTGTGGGCAGGAAGAGCGCGGTTGATATTTCAGGCCTGTTACCAGGGTCAGAGTCTTCTTGCTTTCTGCCTGATGAACTACTGATTGGTGTTGACCTCCGTTCTGTAACCTCTCAGGGCTCCACAACACTGGGTTATCCCCATCGCGTGGCTGTCAATACAGAAGAAACAATTCAAGCAATGCTGGTACAAAACACATTTCCGCATTCTTATTAAAGAAGAGAGAACTCCTCCAGCCACCCCCCCCCAAGAGGAAATGGCAGTGTCAAATCTTCCTTTCGGGAAGGGTTTGTGAAACGGTGACATTGTCCTTTCCTCTGGAAGTGTATCCCGTGATGAGTGATCACCCTGAAATATCCTCCCCAGCCGCGAGACGGAATGGTCCAACGCAACATGAGACCGAGCAGCTTCAGCTCCGAAGTCCTGCCGATTTACCAGATCAAACAACCGCCTGCATTTATACAGCGCCTTTAATATAAAGGAGCAGACCACTTCACAGGAGCAAAGTGTCACATCAGGCCCCATGTTCGGTCACATGACCAAAAGCTGAGTCCAAAAGATAGGCTTTGAGGAGCTTCTTGAAGGAGGAGAGGGTGGGTAGAGAGGCAGGGAGCTTGAGGAAGGCAATTGTAGAGTTTACAACCAAGGCAGCTCAAGGCACAGCCACCAGTGGTGGAGCAGGTGGAACAGGGAATGCAAAAGAGGCCAGGATTGGAGGAGCCCAGAGATGTCGGAGGATCATGGGGGCTGAAAGAGGTGACAGAGATTGGGAAGGGGTTGGGGAGGGGCTGAGGGCATGGAGGGGCTTGAAAACAAGGAGAAGAATTCCAATCACAAGCTGCTGCTTGACCTTGTAGGGCAGGGGGAACAAGGGGTAATAGGGAAATGGGATTGGCTGCGTGATGAAACCTAGGCAGCGGAGATTTGGCTGAGCTCACTTTGGTGAGGGCTAGAATGTTGGGGATCAGCGAAGAGTCCGTTGGAATATTCTGGTCGCGAGGTCAAAAATGACATGGATGAGGCTGAGCCGAGAGAGGGTGAGGTTGAGTGATCATACTAAAGTAGTGCTCTCAGTGATACCATGAATACATGAAATTGGAAGCTCATTCCAGGATCGAATATGACACCCAAGATTGGGAACTGTCTGGTTGAATCTCAGACTGTTGCCATGGAGATGGATGGAGTCAGGAGCTAAGGAATGGAGCGGGCAGGGGCAAGAAAAATGGCTTCCGTCTTCCCAGTGTTTAATAGAGAGGCATTTCTTTGGGGGTAGATCTTCATTTTGCTCGATGCTAATAATGATTGTGAGTTTG
>NC_057752.1:1840215-1860215 GCF_004010195.1 Chiloscyllium plagiosum
CTCTTGCTCATTATGAAGGGAGACAAGACTGTGTGAGGTGGCCACCTACTTTATTTCCTGTCTTCCAATATTCCTGTGGTGGTGTAGGGGACAAATAATTTACCCCTCCATTCCCACAGCACAGAAACATTTGGTCTCAGGAGGTCATTACACAGTATCATGAACTGCTGAGTGTAATTGTACAGAAGAGAATCACTCACAAGTTGTAAATCTTTTCATTTTGAAACTGAGAGAAAAACGAAGTTGCCTTCATTAAAATCTCAGGCATATGAGGGATTCACATCTGGCATTAATCGACAGTACTGAAACACTTCACGCTGTTAATTCTATCGAACCTCAGAGGTTTCACGTTTTCCCACTTGGAATTGTCCCCAATTAGTTGAGGGTTACTTGCTGTAATTTGTAGGCCTCCCTTGTCCTCACACTCCCAGATTTATACCATGCTTTCAAAATAGTCATTTTGACAGCCCTGGAACCTACTTAGGGCCAGGTTTCACCTTCATACAACCGAGAGGTTCAGCAGCAGTTGCCTTCACATTTGAAGAGTTCTTTTAGTCGTCCTTTCCACTGCCTGTCAATGCTGTATGGAACTTGTCTGTACTCTATCCCCCACCATATTGCTCTCATTCAGCCCAATCTTCATTAATCGACATCATTTCCATCCCTTAAAATTTCAAATCAACAATGCTCAAACCCTCATGCTCGCAGTCCTCACTACCTATCGCCAAAGTCTTACAAACCTCCTCAACAATCTTCATCCATTGGGTTTCTTGTGATTCCACAAGTCCAAGCTGTGCCTCCATCGAGAAGGACAAGGATAGGAGATGGATAGGAACGCCACCCCCTGCAAGTTCCCTCCGAGCCACTCATTGTCCTGACGTGGAAATCTATCGCCGTTCCTTCACTGACGTTGGGTCAAAATCCTGGAATTCCCTCCCTAAGGTCATTGTGGGTCTACCTACAGCAGGCGGACTGCAGCAGTTCAACAAGGCAGCTCACCCCCACCTTCTCAAGAGGCAACTACAGGTGGGCGATAAATGTTGGCCCAACCAATGATGCCCACATCCCAGGAACAAATAAATGAAGCCACGTAGGACGCACAATGTACAAGGCTCTTGCTAAATCTCCCTGCTTCCTTGGAGACCCTCCACCTGCCTCCATAATCTTCTTTTGTGACTGATCTCCAAATTATTTATTTGATTACACTGTGGTAAACTGCCTGAGATATTCTTTGATGTTAAACTTGCGAAACAAATGCAAGTTGTAGCTTTTACTGTTCAAAACAAACACAGACCTATTGATGTATTTGCATAGTGCTTTTACCAGAATGAAATGTCTCAAAGTAAACATGGAAAATCGGAGCGGGAGTAGGCCATTCGGCCCTTCAGGCTTGCTTACTTCAGAGGAATCTTCCGATGCAAATTGTGACACCAAGCTAATTAAAGGGATATTTGGACAGTTGAGGAGGTCAGTTTGAAAGACTGTCTAAAGGAAGGAAACTGAGGTAGACGGAGGTGTGTAGGGAGGGAATTCCAGAGATTAGGGCCTCAGTAGCTGAAGGCCTGGTAACTGTGCACTGATACAAATTGGGGACATTGAAGAGACCAGTGTTGCACACTAATCCTTGCTGAACAAATTAAGAATGAAATACCTTTTCTATTTATAGAACAGGCTGGAAGAAAGCAACGTGGCATTCTATTTGGTTCTTTGACTCTGTGTTTGGTTCCTACTGTTTGGACATCCATTAAATAGCCGAAACACGGTCAAGGCAAATGGCTGTGTTAATGCTGTTGATATGACCACTTATTATACTGTGCAAGAAAACAATATCTTCACTCATGACGAGGTGTTGTTCACTTGCGTCGGAAATTGTTCTGAGCACTGAAAAGATTAAACCCGATTATCACTTTAGATTAAATTGCCATGGTAGATCAATCAAATTGAAGAATAATTTGAGGCTTTAGCGCAGACGATCCTTTCCTCAATGAGCGATCCCCATGCAAAATAGATTTCCGCACAGAGTGTACAAATGTTGGATCATTTAAGAAACACTTGGATGTTCATTGGGACAGTGACCTAACGCATCCATATCTCTCCTGAGATGAAAGGTTCAACCTTAAATCGAACTTTTCCTTAAAAAGGGATTGACGCCCAAATGGGAAAGAGTTTCTTTTTATTACATTAGGGGCTAGAAGTCACGTTGCACAGTGCACATTTAATTGGACACTCCTCAGCTACCCAATGCCAGAAAATGCCGAGCAGGAAGCATGCTCATGTGCCAAGCATGCATCATATTGGCTGGGGACAATCCCGAGTTTTCTGCCTATTCAGAACCCTTTGTTGTGGCATCACAACAGCCTTGCCTGGTTAAAGGATTCCACAAACAGGTCCATGCCACAAGTTGTACTGTGTGGTAAGTACCTTCCTCAGTCCAAGAGATGACCAGAAGAAGAAAGAAGGACAATCGAAAGTAAGCATGGAAAATCGGAGTGGGAGTACGCTATTCGGCCCTTCAGGCTTGCTTACTTCAGAGGAATCTTACGATGCAAATTGTGACACCAAGCTAATTAAAGGGATATTTGGACAGTTGAGGAGGTCAGTTTGAAAGACTGTCTAAAGGAAGGAAACTGAGGTAGACGGAGGTGTGTCTCGCTAGCTGCTGCTAAGAGTTCTGCAGAGGCAAATACAGCGTCTAAGACACTTTTAAGGCTTCTGCTACAAAATATTCGTTTCCTTGAGGTATCCAAAGCCATTGGCTCCTAACTGGATGTGAATGAAGCCAGAACCTCCTAAAACCATCTCCCCAACTCCCTCTGCTAACCCTTCATTCCCAGTTTGTTCCAGCTCTCCAGAGCCTCACCACCCACTTTCCCCCATTCCCTTATCCCCACTCTGGATCCCATGGCTCCATAATCTCAACCCCCAAGACCCACCACCTTCCCTCCCCAAAGCCATTCGGCCCTTCAGGCTTGCTTACTTCAGAGGAATCTTCCGATGCAAATTGTGACACCAAGCTAATTAAAGGGATATTTGAACAGTTGAGGAGGTCAGTTTGAAAGACTGTTTAAAGGAAGGAAACTGAGGTAGATGGAGGTGTGTCTCGCTAGATGCTGCTAAGAGTTCTGCAGAGGCAAATACAGCGTCTAAGACACCTTTAAGGCTTCTGCTACAAAATATTCGTTTCCTTGAGGTATCCAAAGCCATTGGCTCCTAACTGGATGTGAATGAAGCCAGAACCTCCTAAAACCATCTCCCCAACTGCCTCTGCTAACCCTTCATTCCCAGTTTGTTCCAGCTCTCCAGAGCCTCACCACCCACTTTCCCCCATTCCCTTATCCCCACTCTGGATCCCATGGCTCCATAATCTCAACCCCCAAGACCCACCACCTTCCCTCCCCACCGAACATCAGTTTCCAAACCAAGTGCAATCAGGATCCCAGCATTTTCCAAAGTTCTCCACACTGGCACCCACATGGCTTGGAGACCACAATAATCAGCCCAGTGTTGTGGGGGTGTTTACAGGCCAGGGCAAAGTGTTGCTTTCAAACAACTCCAACACAATATGAATCCCTCCCAGATCGCAAGTCTTTCTTCCTGTCTCAGTCAAATGGATCCATTATTTCCCCCTGCTTATTTGAGCTCAGGTAACATAACAGTGCCCAATCACAAGGACTGGACACATTTTCCTCAACATTACTTACCTGTTAGGCACTGGAGGTATTTTCCTGTTCGATTTCAGTCAAGGTCAATAAGCTGAATTGCCTCTTTCTACACTGTTACACTTTTGCGATTCTGACGACTAACTATTGTCTTCCTTACATTGTATTTCACAGAATCCTTACAGTATGCAAACAAGCCATTCAGCCCAACAAGACCACACCAACTCTTTAAAGAGCATCCCACCCAGACTTACTCCCCTACCTTATCTCCGTAACCCTGCATTTCGCATGGCCAATCCACCCTAACCTGCACATCCCTGGGCACTATGGGGCAAGTTAACATGGCCAATCCACCCTAACCTGCATATCCCTGGACACTATGGGGCAATTTAGCATGGACAATCCGCCCTAACCTGCACATCCCTGGGCACTATGGGGCAATTTAGCATGGCCAATCCACCCTAACCTACACATCCCTGGGCACTATGGGGCAATTTAGCATGGCCAATCCACCCTAACCGACACATCCCTGGGCACGATGGGACAATGTAGCATGGCCAATCCACCCTAACCTACACATCCCTGGACACTATGGGGCAATTTAGCATGGCCAATCCGCCCTAACCGACACATCCCTGGGCACTATGGGGCATTTTAGCATGGCCAATCCACCCTAACCTGCACATCCCTGGGCACTATGGGACAATTTAGCATGGCCAATCCACCCAACCTGCACATCTTTGGATTGTGGGAAGAAACCGGAGCACCTGGAGGAAACCAGTGCAGTCACGGAGAGAATGTGCAAACTCCACACAGACAGTCGCCCGAGGGTGGGATTGAACCCGGGGCCCTGGCGCTGTGAGGCAGCAGTGCTAACCATGAAGCCACCATCCCACCCCGAATCTACCTGGAAAAAAAAACCCGAATTTGGTTTTCATTTTGCACCAATGTTTTGGTCCAGAAACGCAGCTCCAAGGCTGCTTCCCACACTTGACTTCAAAGATACAAGAATAGATTTTGACTGTTGAGTGCCCTCATTGCTGGCCATTCTGGCAACAAAGAAACCACCGTGGTTTTAAGGCCTACATTGGCTTCATTTGAATCCAACCAGCAATCTATGATTTTTTTTTAAATCGTGGGACATGGGCATCATTGGCTAATACATTTATTGCCCATCCCTTATAGCTGAGGGGGAAGTTAAGAGTCAACCACATTGCTGTGGGCCTGGAGTCACATGTAGGCCAGACTAGATAAGGATGGCAGTTTCCTTCCCTAAAGGACATTAGTGAACCAGATGGGTCTTTCCAACAATGGTTTTGTGGTTATCATTAGACTCTTAATTCCAGAGTCTTATTAAATTCAAACTTCACCATGGTGGAATTCAAAGCCAGGACTGTAGTGATTGTAATGAGGGCAGCCAGCTGAACATCATAGAATATGAGTTCCCTGATTAGGGCTGTTAATCCGGTCCAATCAGGGAGCGCTGGCTGACATAAAACAATGAACATCAGGGATATTAGGCCCCTAAATGCCTGACTCAGTCAGAGGCAGTGCTATTGTCAAAGGCTGCGCATTTGTAAGTAAAGGGTGATGCGTGATGGGATGTCAGCCTCTGAAGAATTATTTCACAGGCCGAGAACAGTACCTGAATTTAGTAATTAATAGTCGAGCAATAATACCACTAAGCTAACACCTCCCTATTAAATGCTAAATGAGTATCTTGAGATAGCTGTCAGGTTTTAAGGCATAGGACTGTCAGCCAGCTAGCAAGCTAGTGGCATCTTGTCCATGGGTCACACAAAATAGATGCCAACTGTTAATATATTGTTTTGTTGGTAAAGAGATAGGACCTAATCAACTAGGAACCAATTGTATGTGTAAATGTTCCAGTGGGCCACATTTCACGGCTGCACTGGAGCATCAGTGGGCCTAGGCAGTCTTCTGACTAGGAAGCATAGTCATTAGAGTAAAGATAGCGTTCTCATCTACCAGGCTTAAAATGATTATTTCAAACATCTGGGCGCCAAAAGATAACCAGAAATCATAATGCCAGCTTAGCTATGAGTCTCTTTGGCTGGACTGCCAATATGTGAACACTAATTTAAAGAAAAGACAATTGCATTTTCAGTTCAGAATCTTCTTTTAATCCTGTGTAACATTGCTTTGAAATACAGCCACTTGCTCTGAGGTAGACCAATACAGATCAAAACTGATATTCAAAAGACATGAAATAAATATTTTGCTCAGAATACATACCAATGAGGTAGAAATGGTTATAGTACAATGTGAAGCCTATACAAGGATAACGTTTCTGAAAGAAGTATTTTAGGAACCAGTGCTTTGAATACATGAACATGTTTTATCCTCATACATACCATCACTCAATTCTTTCAAAAAGTGACAGAGTCGAGAGATGAAAATCTGTTTGACAGTGATAAGGTTGGGTGTTCCATGTTTTCACTGCTGCGCACTTGGAGATCATAACCACTTGCTGCATAAAAAAAGATTTGCACGTCATCGTTGCATCGCTGCTCTCTGCTTCTTGATGTTTCTACAATAGGAACAGTTTCTCCCTGTCCACTCCTTCCAGTCCCCTCATGATTTCGAACACCAAGATCAAACGTCCCTCTCAGGGAGAACAGCCCCAGCTTCCCCTGAAGTTCCTCATCTCTATAACCATCCTGTTCTACCCCCACGACAGGATCTTCTCATTGTACAATGTTTACTTTGGCGTTGGATTTACTGAGCAATTCTACCCATGAATCCTCCTTTTTCGTTACCTCAAATTTCGTACCAGCCAGTTAATGAGACAGAGATGTACATATCGAGACACAGACAAGCCAAGGTGATGGCTGAAGTTTCTGTCAGGCTGAATGGAGGGGTGGGGCTACATCCATTAGGCCCTGTCCACCCCCCCCCCACCCCCACCCCCACCGATTCAGATCCCTGTCATCAGAAACCCCACCAATCAGAGGTCTGTGGCTCATCATCAATACCAGCGCTCAGGGAAGAGGTGGCTGCTGGGAGAACCACACCCATCAATAATGGGGCAAGGAGGGAATGAGTGAAGGGGATTTGGAGGGACAGGGGTGGCACTCTCCCTTCCTGATCCTGGGATGTCCCCACCCCCACTCCAACTGAATACACGATGCCTCCTTTACACATACCATCTCCCCTCACACCCCTCCCCATCCACCAGAGCAAATGCAATAGCTCTCACTGGTCACCTTTCTGAGGGCACAGGGGATCTCTGAGCCGTCCTGGACTAATGGTGCCGTCAGGGACAACGGATGTGAATCTGCTCATCAGGAAGTTAAATTATCAATGTTTCCTGGTGAAGGCTATGCCTAACTGAATCATAGAATCCCTACAGTGCAAAATGAGGCAATTTAGCCCATTGGGTCTGCATAGACTCTCTGAAGAGCATCTCACCCAGACCAAGCTCCTAACCCTATTCCCACAGCCAATCCACCCTAACCCGACATCTTTGGATTGTGGGAGGAAACCAGAGCACCCGGAGGAAGCCTGCACAGACACAGGGAGAACATACAAACTCCACACAGACAGTCACCCGAGGCTGGAATCGAACCTGGGTCCCTGCCACTCTGCTGCACCTATTTTATTTGGATATGAACTGTATTAATAATCTTTCACAAAGCTGCTAAATATCAGAATGCCACTCTGTCCTAATTATTTCACTGTTGGTCATTTTCAGTCAATATTCACTCAAGGAGCACAAAAGCCTTTACATTTGAATTAAAGATTAAACAAAAATGTTAGTTCTAACATACATTTATACGAATTAAGAGGAATGACTCAACCTTGTTCTGCCATTCAGTAAGATTATTGTCCTGTTCCACTTGGGGCCGCAAATCCACATTCCCACCTAGCCCTGATAACCTTTGACTTCTCTGCTTGTTTACCTCAGCTTTCAAAATATTTGACAATATTTTGTGAAACTTCCAGCTCTGGCTACCCACACAGGGTACAACTGATGATCCCCGACACAGAATTGAAACATAAACCCCCTTTTCGGAGTGTTCCTCATCTTCCAGTTAGACAAACAGAGGGGAAGAGTGAAGGAGCATTCCAGGAGTGTTATAACGCAACAGCACTCTGTATACCAACACAGAAAATGCTGGAGAAACTCAACAGGTCTGGCACCATCTGTGGAGAGAGAAACAGAGTTAAGATTTCGAGTCCAGTGACCCTCTATTTTCACACTTCTTATAATTCAGTGATGCCAGTAATCTGTTAGGAGAGAGATTAATGCACTTCTGGGGCACGTTGCATGATAAGACCATAAGCCATAAGAAATAGGAGCAGAATTTGGCCATTTGGCCCGTCAAGTCTGCTCCAGCATTCAATCATGGCTGATATGTTTCTCAACCCCATTCTCCTGCCTTCTCCCCATAACCCTTGATCCCCTTACTAATCAATAATCTAGCCATCTCTGTCTTAAAGTCACTCTACAGCCTACTGTGGCAATAATTCTGAGGCTGTGCCATTGGGTCCTAGTCTCTCCTACCTGTGAAAGCGTCTTCTTCATGTCCACTCTATCCAGGCCTCTCAGTACTCAGTAAGTTTCATTTAGATCCCCCCCCCACCCCACCTATCCTTCTAAACTCCATTGAGTACAGACACAGAGTCCTCAACCAGTCCTCATATGGCAAGCCCTTCATCTCCAAGATCATTCTTGTAAAGCTCGTATACTCCCTCTCCACATCAGCACATCGTTCTTTGGATACAGGGCTCAAAACTGCTCACAATATTCCAAATGCAGTTGGCTTGACCAGAGGCTTGGAACTATGATCTCCACAGTCATGGTGACAATAGTCTGGGTCTGCATGGCAACCAGAGTGGATCACATAAGTGCAGTCTGAACTACCACTATAATACTGAGAGGTGACCTCTGCCTATGCTGCAATGGAAACTGAGATAGTGACTACCGGACACTGCTTGATAGCTGGGCATGTCACCACTTCTGTGCTGGACCACTAGAGGAAGATGTTATGGAGTACCATCTCTGCTGTACAGTGCAGGAGACAAAGGTGTGTCTTGTATGCCACCCTCTCTGGCTGTGTGCCTGGCAAGCGAGAGGAAGCAATGTCAATGATCTTATTACACCGTGTTTTGGTGATACATCTGCCAGGGCTGAATGCCTGGCATATGTGGGCACAGTAAGGTGTGGATGGCAAAACTGGAGTGGAGTATCTGAATGTTAACCCTGAGTGCTGGGTGCCAGAGGGTGCTGCAGGGTGAGTGATAGGGTGTAGGACTGTGCTGTGCTCCATGGAGAGATGGGAGAGGCTGTTGGTGTTTTGGCTAGATGCATTCACTGACCTTGACCATTCACTGAGCTTGTTCCAGCACTGCTTCCAGGTCCTACAGGAGGGACACCAGGAGTTCACTTCTCTGGTCACTTGATCCTATTCACTTCACAGGATATGCCCAGAGGGAGACTCCATGCCCCTGTGGAAACACAGTTTCTCACCTTCTCTACCTTACTAAGGCCTTCAGGGCCTCAACCAAGAATGTGTGAACTCTCTTCTCAAATGGATGGTCAATTTGTCTTATTCCCACTTACAGACAACTGCATTACTGGCAATCAGCAGCAGTTTATTTTCAATTTCTGCAAATTCCTTTTAAGAGGGAATATGGAGTTTGGAAGAACATGGAATTATTCATTTGGAGAGTATATCCTGTGTTTTCTAAAGTCTTTCTGGGATGAATGGTGTTTTGCTGCCATTGTTTCCAAATTACCAGGAGCCGGTCGATGTTATGAGTTGCCACCACCATTGAATATTGTGAATTCTATCTTCAGTGCCAATGAGGTGACTGCATCTACACAAATGAAAAAACATCTCCCGGTTTGCAGGTCTTCCTTCTGATGTGATTCAAAACGTTTCAAGTGCAGAAGGTGGCCATTTGGCTCATTGTGATTGTCCCATCCCAACTTATTTTTTAAAACTTGCTCATGGGGCATGGACATCATTGAATGGGCCCAGCATTTATTGCCCCATCCCTAGTTGCCCCCTTGAGAAGGTGGGGGTGAGCTGCCTTCTAGAACCGCTGCAGTCCATGTGCTGGAGGTTGACCCACAATGCCTTTCGATGGGGATTTCCAGGATTTTGACCCAACCGGAGTCAATGTTGCCAACTCATCTCACCTAACTGTGCTTTTCCATATCTGTTTGTCTTTAAATTTTGGCGAATACGTAAGTATGCAGCTCCTTTACAAATGAAAGCATAATCGCTGTTTAACTAAGCATAGTAATATAGTGCTGAAAAGCAGGAGAAGGCTATTCACCCTTACAGGCTACTTTGCCATGGGTGATCTGGCTGTGGTTCTAAACTCCACTTTCCTGTCTCTCTCTCCCCACATACCCTTCCCCTCCTTGTTCACCAATTCTGGTAAATAATTCATTTTATGTTCTAATGACTCTCTGTACAAACAAACCCTCTTTGTTCAAGGGAGAATTTTTCATTGATTCCAACTGCAATAAAAGACACTGGGAACAGAGACACTACAACTCATTTTGAGATGCCTGATAATGCAATTCTTACTCCAATAACGGAGAATTGTCAGAAGGTCATTTCTGGAACGAAGCATGCTTAAAATAATTTGAATTTGTCTGCTGCTGGAGCAGTTTCAACACAATACAAGGAGGAATGGGTGTGATGGATTATTTTTGGATGAGGATGTCAAACGGCAGTCCCCATCTCTATCCAATTTGTGAAACGTAAGCCTTACCTTCATGGAGTTTAATCAGGACAAAGAGTTCAACTAGTAAAATTGTAATTCAACCATAAACTCAACTCTTAAAAAACAAGCAATAAGATTCCATTTTAAATATGCATCTCGTACATCATTAAACCCACTCTACTTAATCTGTATCTTTCACTGGAATACCTATTTCCTGGAAGACCAATTCATGTGTTCCTACATTTTCCAAATTTTGCCTTCTGTTTTGCAGTACTGAATGCTTAGGTATGTGAATATGCCAAAGGACACAAGAACTAGGAGCAGGAGTAGGCCATTCAGTCCCTCAAACCTGCTCTGCCATTTAACACAACAGTGACTCATCTCAACTTGGCCTCAATTCCACTTCTTTGCCCGTTCTGCATAGCTCTTCAATCCATTATTAATTTTAAAAATCTCCTCCTTCTGTTTACTCAATGTCCCAGCATCCACCGCACTCTGAGATAGTGAATTCTACACATCACAACCATTCAAGGGAAGTAACTCCTTCTCAGCTGTTTTAAATCTGCGACCCCTTATCCTAAAACATTCTGCACCGCCCCACAAGGGGAAACATCCTCTCTACGTCTACTTTATCAATCCCCTTTCCCATTTTATACACCTTAATTAGATCTCTCATCCTTCTAAACACTAGCAAATAGATGCCTAAACTGTTCAATCTCTCCTCATGAGACAAGCCTTTCATCTCTGGAATTAATCAAGTGAACGACCTCCAATGCCAGTGATTTTGTCTTTCTCTTGAAGGAATACAACTGTGCTTGTTAATTTATACGGACTGTGTCGATTTGTGTGGCGTAAAGGGGGAAGGTGATATAGACTTTGTTGTTGGTCTTGATTTTTTTTTAGATGAAAAACAACCTGAGCTGGTATAAGGATGAAGGTTAGATTTAGTTGCTTGCAACAGAGTGTCTTTAAGACAAAGTTGGATTGGGTCTTGATTGCTAAGTAGATTAAGGGTTTTGGGGAGAAGGCAGGAGAATGGGGGTTGAGAAACATATCAGCCACGATCGAATGATGAAACAGGCTCAATGGCCGAATGGTCTAATTCCATTCTTCTACCTTATGGTCGTATGACTTATAATGCAATAAATAGTTAGAAACTTCATCTCTACTTGATGCTCCACATTAAGGGGTTTTATATCTGTGTAAATATCTTTTGAAATTTATTTTTGAAGCTTATCTTCAGAGGAGTAGCAAAAGGCAGTGGTATCCTATTTTAGCAAACCAGTGACCACTGACAACGCATAGCCAGGCCAATGACAGGATTAAAATGAAAGCAAAATCCTGCAGACGCTGGAAATCTGAAATAAAAACAGCAAGTGTTGCAGAAGCTCAGCACATTTGGCAGCATCTGTGGAAAACAAAATCAGAGTTAACATTTCCAACAAAGGTCCTAGACCTGAAATATTGATGCTGTTTCACTTTTCATAGATGCCTTGAAAAGCTGACCAAAAACATGCCAAAACGTGGCCTGTGATGCAATTGAATTAAACATTTAAAAACAATGCTTACTTAACAATGTTTCCAGCAGGGATTTGAAATGTCACCGCTTGTACGTATTATTTTACTAATTCTAGGCTTGTTTCAATATATTTTGCTCTCCAATGCAATATTACAGGGTTTTTTTAAATGTAGAATTCTGGAACAAAAATAATATAACCGTGTTGTTTTAATCAGAAAATAAATGCAGTTTTTTTACGTATCCTGTACTTTGTAAAACTTCAATCATAATGAGAAGGAAAGGTAAAGTGACGCTGATGTGCTGTAACAGTGATGAATAATCATTGCTGAAGAAAAACCTTCTTGCTGTCGAAGTTTTTCATCTTGCACTCATCAGGACAAAATCACAAGAATACCACATCTCAAAGGGATTAACGATTCATACTGTAGGAGTAGAGGGTGCTGATTGGTTGGCAAGTGGATTCTGATTGGGAGCGGCATGGTCATGGAGAATGTACCAAGGAACAGTTAGGTGCCAAGGTTTGATTTCAATTCAAACTGGGCATGTCAACTCTGATTGGTCAATGCATGACCATAATGAATGCACCAGGGAAAAGCAGAGCCTCTTATTTTGTTTAATAGGACAACGCTCAATGAGCCTTACTGTTTGTAAAGCCCAAGACCCAACCTTGTGAATAATGAGCACTCGTAAAGTGTGTCCCACCCCAACTAATAATCTTAAACTGATTGTTTGTAGAATTCTTAGCCAACAATCAGGATTGTTGACCAAGTGTTGTCCAAGGTGCAGGTTCAGTCAGATGAAAGGTAAATTTAGAACTGATGTTAATCTTTACACAAACATATAGATTTCTGTGTAAGACAGAAAAGGGAACTCTTGCAATCACTTAAGTATGTAGTTGGATAAGGGGAGGAGAGAGGATAGGGTAAAGAGGCTGAAAAGGCCGAGTTCCAAAGAGTTGTCACTGGACATAGAGTCATAGAGATGTACAGCACGGAAACAGACCCTTCGGTCCAACCCATCCATGCCGACCAGATATCCCAACCCAATCTAGTTGCACCTCATAATTTTGTAAACCTCTATAAGGTCACCCCTCAGCCTCCGATGCTCCAGGGAAAACGCCCCAGTCTGTTCAGCCTCTCCCTATAGCTCAAATCCTCCAACCCTGGCAACACCCTTGTAAATCTTTTCTGTCAATCTTTCAAGTTTCACAACATCTTTCCGATAGGAAGGAGACCAGAATTGCGCACAATATTCCAACAGCAGCCTAACCAATGTCCTGTACAGCCGCAACATGACCTCCCAACTCCTGCACTCAGTACTCTGACCAATAAACATTCACTCTGTTCCTCTCTCCATAGATGCTGCCAGACCCGCTGAGTTTCTCCAGCATTCTCCATTTACCTGCAGGATTTTGCTTTTATTGGAGAGAGGGGTTTCCTGGTCTGATGCTCTACCATCTTGGGCGCAATGGGACTGTCAGCTTGGGAGTGGCCTCCTTCAATCACACTTTGTCTCCAGCCCTCCTGTGACATCAGTGGCGATGTTGGCAATGGTGGTGTGCGGGTGCAAACCTGGTCAGGAAGGTCAGCAGAATCCGACTTAACTGGATGCCAAGCTAAGTCTTGGTTTTTACATCACCCATAGCTGGACTTATGGCAGAATAATGCACAGGACTTTGGCCATTGTGTCTTTTACTGATTATTTACACCAAAAGGAATATGATGGAAGTGACATTTTAACTTTATCTTTCAAATTTAAACCAGACTCTCTTGATGAAACAAACGGCAAATTTTAATCTGGTTTTCTTTATCAGTATCCATGTATACTCTACTATTTGAAGTCACAGTGGAGATATGGTTGACAAGGGAAATTACCGTATCATTCTGGTGGCTTTCCCAAGTGCGAATCAATTGGAAAATGACTTTGAGCAGTTTACAAGCCAGAACCCACTTCCTCTTTATGTGCTGCAGAACTGGGGTTGAAGGCCAGCTTGAACACATGCTGGTTTCTCATAATTTCCAACTGCTGTTCAGGATGTGGAACTACTCAGTGCTGCACCCACTTCAAGGTGTAAGCCACGTGAAGAAAATGGAGCTATGAAAGTAGTTCCCATGTTAACATTTACCCATTATCAAGTGCCACAGACAAAATGTACTTGGCTTTGCAAACATAGACCAGGAGAAATAGTCTTGACTTGTACTCTCTGATTTGTACATATGCGAAATCAAATTTGTTTCCTTTAATTCATTTGTGGGATGTGGGCGTCGCTGGCTGGACCCAGTATTTATTGCCCCGTCCCTAGTTGCCCCCCTTGAGAAGGTGGGGGTGAGCTACCTTCTTGAACCTCTGCAGTCCACCTGTTCTGGGTTGACCCACAATGCCCTCAGGGAGGGAATTTCAGGATTTTGACCCAGTGACCCTGGAGGAATGGCGATATATTTCCAAGTCAGGGTGGTGAGTGGCTTGGAGGGGAGATGGTGTTTCCATATATCTGCTGTTTGTTTTAATAGTACAATCACCCATTAAAAATAAACAGGCTAATTCCTTTCAAATGACCCTGGAGGGGTGGTGTTGTTGAGCTGTTGTCTGTAGTCAATGTTCTGGAGGAGAACTCACAATGCCCTGAGGGAGGGAATTCCAGGATTTTGTCCCAGTGATGCTAAAGGAACAGTGATATATTTCCAGGATGGTGAGTGGCTTGGAGGGGAATGTGCAGCTGGTATGGTGTTCCTATTGGACTAGCGTTGATCCCCTGATTTGATGGTAAGGGTCGAGTGGAGAATACACCTGGACATAAAGTTACAGATTGTGATTGAATGCAATTCTGCTGCTGATGGTGGCTCATAGCATCTCACGATGGCCCAATTATTAGTTTCCAGATCTGTTCAAAATCTATCCCATTTATCTTGGTGGGCATGCTTAGTGTGAAGACAGGACTTTGTCATAACAAAAGCTGTACAGCAATCACTCCTACTTATACTGTTGTGGACAGATGCATCTACAACAGATAGATTGGTGAGGACAATGTCCAGTTGGTTTTCCCTTTAGTCATGGGACTTTATTGCCTGTCTCCAGTACCAATTTATCATCAAGGTGGCACAGAATGGTGGGCAGGAATCAGTTGGAGACTTCCTTCCCCATATTCGACCTAACCCTTCATGAGCTTCAGAGTCAATGTTGAGGGCTCCCAGGCAATTCTCTCCCAACTGTGCCACCGCAACTGCTGGGTCTGTCCTGCTGGTGGGACAGGACATATCCAGGGATAGGGATATACTCACTGAAACACACTTTACAATGTTGCTTGACTCGTCTGAGGGACCCTTGATGGTGTTAAGTTTCGAGGATGACCCATGGTTCCTATCCAAAGTAGGCCTGTTTCGTTTGTAAGCCGACAGAATGGATGCTGACTCTCATGTTTCTCATTCCTTAGCAGCCATTAAAGCTGCTGGACCCTGTTGTATCCTTGCCAATTATCCCCACATAGCACAATCTGCTCTCCTGGTTAGCCATCCAGAGCAGGAACTCTGATTGATTTCCCATTTCCCAGCCTAGCAATACTACCAGCTTAATCAGGACAATTAGCTCCTGTCTTTAATAATGTAACCAGCTAACCTAAAACTGCTTGATTGAATCTAGCGCAGAGAATTCACCACATACCTTTAAGCTAAATAGTCATAGTTGTCTTCAGCAGCTGAAGAAATACTCTCATAAAACAGCGCAATTTTAAGAGCAAAATGAAAACAGATTGTGTTTTACCCACAGTGGGACAAAACCAGCCAGCGTGTGCTGTTATCTTCACAATGGGGATAAGTACCATAACATCCAGAGAGAAATAGCCTACACTTGGAGTGAGCCAGTAGCAATACTTTTTTCAAAAATATGCAATTCTGATTAATTTGAGCTGCAATTAAATCAGAATTTATGAAGGTTTAAACGGTAACCAGTATCAGGAACATTACTACCACCTACAGAAGTTACCATCAGCGGATTTTGGAGATATTATCGAGATTAATACGAGGACTTGGGAAATTAGCATGTCCCTTTTCGGAAATCTCACACGAATCGCTCTCGGATTGGGAGGCGCAGGGAGCCCTGGATTTCAGGCCTGTGACTTCATCGTAATATCGTGGGAAGAGCCTGAAGCCGGGTTAATGCCCCGGTTTCCAGGCAGTTAAACAGGTGAATCGCGGGGCTCTCAGGGAGTCCACGACTGCTTTCGGGTGGAGAGCCGGCAGTTCGGGTCAGGAGGAGATCAATGCTGGAAAGGTTTGGAGGTTGAAGTTAGGAGTGAACTCTGGGGTCTCAGCGATGGAGATTTGCTCGTTTTCACATGTGTGGTGTTTAGCTCTGGTTTCCCCAGAGCTCATCAGCTCAGACCCTCACTACCTCATAGAAAATCGAAATTATAGCAAGGGCCAGAGGCAGGTGGAAGACACTCATTTGTATATGCAAATGGACTAACATCCGCTTCAGTGTGGGTGAAGGATGCCCCTGGTTTATCAAGATGGTATCTGAACAGCTCAGGCCATTCCAGTGCCCAAACAGCATCCTTGGCATCCAAACTGATCCCAATCGTGCTGTTCACTTTGTGGTACAGACCAGCTTCTCCCCACTGCTATTCCACCCGACCCTCACAAACGTCGCGGTCAGACACCAGTTCCGAATAACCTGCTCCACTCCATGTACAGCTTGAGTTCCTTTTGCGAAACGCTGGGCTGAACTTTGCAAAGAGCGTTTTCAAAGTCCTTGTAGGTGGTAGGCTGTAATGGTGCGGTCAGACTGTGCCCCGGTCCTAATGCTGCCTGTTGACAGAGCTGGATCAGGTCACTCCCAGAATACCCCTCTGTGTGCTCAACAATGGAGCTAATTTCCCCATCACTGAGGCAGTGGTCTTGTTGAGACAAACCACAGATTAAAATTTGACGCCTTGCAATGTTGTCGGGCGGAGAGATGTAAAGTCGCTTTACAAAGTACCTGTGTATGGTCTCCTCTATATCATCTGGATGCCTGGTACCTCCAATGACGATAATATGGTCACTGCTCGAGTTCATCACACCTTCCACGTGAGACAAGAGTTTGGCTTTAATGGAGCTTAGATGGTTACTCTCTTCACCCGCTGTGTTAGAGAGCATGGCATCGAGCTCATTTATAAAGATAACAGATGGCTGGCGGGATCGGGCAATGAGAAACATAGTCTGCAAGATCATCTCTCCATCTCCCTTCCACTTGGAGATGAAAGCTGACCCACTGACCTTGAGGAAGGTCGCCCCGAGACAGGAGGCAATACACCTTGTGAGCATTGTTTTACGCCCACCGCGAGGGCCGAACAGCAAGATGCTTTTGGGTGGTCCGTTTCCACCGCTGTACGCACCAGGCCTCATCAGGGGCCACAACACGTGCTCTTCAATCACTGCTTTCGCAGTATCCAGCCCAGCAACATCACCCCAGTGGACTGGAGGACCACAGTCAACAATTTCATTTGTTACAAGGTTTAAAAGCTGGGAATCTAGGTTCTTCAACTGCTCCTCTAACCCACTACTTGCCAGAACCGGTTCGGCTCGCTGGAGCTGAAGCTGGTGACTAAATATGAGGCCACGGTCATTGGCCATTTCTCGATTTATTAATGTAGGGGTGAATTTCACAAGCGCCTCAGTTGATCTTGATTGCAGCGCATGTTTGTCACGGCTGTAGGGTGGAGGCATCATTCCTTTGCTTTCCTGGCCAATGTATTTACCAATAAGGTCATCCACAACTCCTTGTTTCCCCTTCAATTCGACAGGTAATGCCTCATCATTTCTGCCGAAGCCATTACCTTTCGGGTCATCAGGAACTACATCAGCTGGCAACTGGTAAGAACCTGAAGTAGTCCTTTGTTGTCCGTAACTGTACCTTCTGTATCGACCAGTACTCTCAGGCTCCTTCGCTGCTGCGGCTTTTCTCGAACCATTGTTGACGGGCGACACCGAGTCAGGAGTCACCTTGTGGCTTTGGTAATCATAGCCAGAGACGGTGGAAGGTCGTGCTGAGGGGGGAAGAGGGAAAGGAGCCGGAATGCCTGAGGGGACGTACGAAGATGGGAGATGTGCTCCAGCATAACCAGGGCCCATGCTTGGTTGGCATGGGTAACTATTTGAAGGGTACGTGTGCAGTGGGCTTGCTCCAGCTAAAGTTGACCTGTAAGACGGGACTATAGTGGGTGTGGGGTGCACTGGCTGCAGAAGGCTCGAGCTAGTTAAAGGTGAGGAATAAGAGGAAGGGGCTGCCAATGATGTTTGGCTGCAGTAACCTGAGGGTAAGTAAGTACCATTGTAACCTGATGAATATTCTGGAGATGTTCCAACTGGGACAAGGCTCGATTGATGACTCGGGAGAGTGGTGGGACCACATACATGACGTGGATAGCGAGATTCAGAGTGACTATTGGTTACGACAGAGGAGCCACTTATCCCTACACCGCCATCAACTGGTTGGAGAGTGGAATTAGTTCCTGTTCTACTGCCAGAAAGGCCCTCATGGATAGAGTTTACAGAATATGCATCATCTACACTCAGTGACATTTGCCAGGTATCATTTTCATTCTTTTGTTCATGAACTGGCCCAAAAGATGCCTCTGCGTAAGCATTTAGCTCAGGTCTCTCACAGGAAGAGTTCACAAGCCCAGAGTATTTCTCTGCAAACTTCTTGAGCAGATTAGAGGCAGACAGTGCAGAAATGTCATCATTCGCCCACACATGCTGGTGACGTTGCTGGCTGAGATTGTTATCGTCTGGTTTGGGTGCTGGAGAGGACGTCGTAAATGAGATGTCGAGGTACTGCTCTGGCTTCTGGGCATGCTCCGGTGTCCAATGCATTTTCCACAGGTCTGAAAGACAACAAAAGACATTGTGACTGGGAGCTTCAAAGAGCAGAGCATTCAATTGGAACTGCCAGGTTATCCAGTTGCCTGACTGTCAGAGTTGGATGTCCCTAGGTACTTGCTTTACCCTGAATATGAAACTCCTTGGGTACTACCGATCAGGCACAGGAGCACACAGTTTCAGATATGAGCGCTATTTCGAGATGGAGGTGTTGTTCTCTCAATGTTCAGTGGCCAACCATCTACCTCACAGGGAACTGAATGACTACCGACAAGGAGAGTCCCAAATTAAGTTCAGCTAAGGGCAGGGCAGGTTATGACATGCAATGCACAATCTATTTACTCGACTTACATTTCCCTACGCTTTCTATCGATATAATTCAAAGGGTTTGGGGAGAAAATGGGAACAGGAGACTGAGTTAGATGACCAGCTATGACCGTGTTGAATGGTGGAATAGGCTCGAAAGGCCGAATGGCCAACTTCTGCTCCGAAGGCCCATAAGATATATGGCTGACATGTTTCGCAAAGCCATTCTCCCACCTTCTCCCTGTTCACCCTCGATCCCCTTTTCAATTAGGTGAAAGTGAGGACTGCAGATGCTGGAGATTAGAGTCGAGAGTGTGGCGCTGGAAAAGCACAGCAGGCCAGGAAGCATCCGAGGAGCAGGAGAATCCCCCTACAAGGGCTTTTGCCCGAAACGTCAATTCTCCTGCTCCTTGAATGCTACCTAACCTGCTGTACTTTTCCAGCAACACAGTCTCGACCTCTTTGGAATTAGCAACTTATCTATCGTTGTCTTAAAAACTATTTTTTTCTGCTTGAGTGTTATAATGTACCAAGACAGGGCTCATTGCTTGCAAAATATTCCGTTCAAAGGCCTAAGCTGATTGATTTTCAAAGTAACTGGCTCAGGGTCTAGGCTCTGGATTAGTGGTGCTGGAAAAGCACAGCAGTTCAGGCAGTAAAATCGATGTTTTGGGCAAAAGCCCTTCATCAGGAATAGAGGTATCATGCAGTAACCATATGTATGGACTGAGATTCCCTCCCCGACTTGAACAAATATTCTTCCAAAACTCATTGTTACTTTTTACAGCAATCCACCATCTTTCATTGTTTGGTCCAGCCCACAAGCTATTTAAAGATTAACCTTGATTCCAGGACTTGGAAGTTATTCCGAATCAAATTATTTTTACAATGCAAGAAGGATCAATGCACCCTGATATTTTTTTTATCCCAGATTAGTTTACAGTTTACTTCAGG
>NC_057752.1:1860715-1910724 GCF_004010195.1 Chiloscyllium plagiosum
ACCTCTATAAGGTCACCCCTCAGCCTCCAACACTCCAGGGAAAACAGCCCCAGCCTGTTCAGCCTCTCCCTATTGCTCAATCCTCCAACCTGGCAACATCCTTGTAAATCTTTGCTGAACCCTGTCAGGTTACACAACACCTTTCCAATACTGACGCACATTTACTTTGGACACATGGATCAGCAGGAGTCGTTAATAAAATGGCCTTCCTTTGGCTGCTGGTACAAGTCATCCAGTGGGCCAATTTAATTTGCCTGAAGCTATGTAAGACCAGTGCTTCAAGAGCCAAAAGCCGAAATCGACACAGGTTTTAATAAGGGAGAAATTAGTCAATGTGTCATCTTCCTGAAGTAGCATTCATTGAGGAAGAATGTTGATGAGACCATGATATACCTGCCACTCTCACTGCTTGCTTTTTGATTATAAATATGATGTTTTAAACATTTTAAACATTGAAAGACATCAACTTGCAATAAAGTTTGGGCGGCACAGTGGCTCAGTGTTTAGCATTGCTGCCTCACAGCACCAGGGTCCTGGGTTCATATTCCAGCCTCGGGCAACTGTCTGGGTGGAGTTTGCACATCCTCCCCGTGTCCCACAGTCCAAATTTGGGTAGGTTAGGTTAGGTGGGTTGGCTGTGCTAAATGTAGGGTTATAGGAATAGGGTGGGGGGTTGGGGGGGCGGTCTGGTGAGATGCTGTTCCGAGGGTCAGTGCAGACTTGATGGCCAAATGGCCTCTTTCTGCACTGAAGGGATTGTATGAAAACAGCATCAAAGCCAGCTATCAGGCTGATTAGACTAATATGCACCACTCTCCTGCTGCTTTCTTGTAGCCCTGCAAATTAATCCTCTCTGAGTCCTTGTCTAACTGCCTTTTGAAAATCTTTGCACGCTCTACCACTTTAAGGTCATCATTTCAGATCATGAAAGCCCTCCGTGAAAAATCGTTTTGCCATCTCGCTTTTGTTTGCCAATCATTTCAAATCAATAATGTCTGCAATTGATTGCCACTGACATGTTGCGAGCTGGAGTTCCTAATTTCAGGCGAATTCATGTCTGCAGAGAGCAGCTGTATTCAACAGCAGCAGGAGTGACAAGGAGGTGTTGGTAAAATCAACTCTTTGAACATCTTTTAGCAATGGAGCACGCATTCCAGGAATTGAGCCAGTGAAAGAATACCAGCTGCAGAAGTTACACAAGAATAGAGAGAAAATATAGACTGCAAGAACATGTGATGTTTTTGTAAAACACAAACCCCGATACGTGTACCATTGGCAGAGCAAAGGGCAAAATATTGCTTTTTATCACGTTTTTGTACTCGTTACACACTCAGTTTGTAGTTTGCTTCGGCTGGGTGACCAAGATGATTTTGTAGTGTGACAGACATCGTTACATCACGTGGCACTGTCCTTTGGGTTTCAACTGAAGTGGTGGTTAGATTGTGGCCAGACCAACATAAATATGCCAGAAAACACGTGAATATATTCTTTCAGTACTTTATTGAGGGAAGAAAGGGATGAGGAAGAAAGGAAGGCGCACACTTTAAATGAGCGGAATTTCAAATGGAGCTTTGCAACCACTATTCGAGCACAGGAAACATGGCAGTCAATTTGTCCACAGCAAGATCCCACAAGTAGCAATTGTATAATGACCAGGAAATGGATCAATTTTTGTGAGGGGGTTGGAGAGAACCCGCTTGCTCTTCTTTGAGTAGTACTGCAGAGGTTTTTACGTCCACCTGAGAGGGCATTTGGTTTAACGTGTCATCGGAAAGCCAGTACCTCGTACAGTGCAGCACTGCCTCAGCTCCACACAGGCGCCATGTTATAGTTCCTCAAATGGGAGGGATGCAGGAGCCCTGTCTCTGCCAAAAGGAGGAGTTTGAAGAGGTGGCCTGGGACAAAACCATAAAGCGGGGTTTGTAATTGAGGAGCAATTGGGACGAACAGGGATGGAGTGAAGGTTGCCAATGGGAAGGAGCTAATTCTTCACATGCCTGGTCCGCCAGGCACTTTGTCAAACGCTTCTGAACACAGGCACCTTCTGTTCCTCACAGTTCCTGCCTTGTCACACTGATGTCCTTCATTCTGTAACGCCTAGATATATGGCCGTGTAGCTTTGCGCTCCCAATGCTATTTCAGGCACTTAATGGGCTCCTTATTGCAGACCACAACTGTTTGCGAGCATTTATAGTTGCGCCTGTTTCATTTTGCAAGGCAGATGATTCCTCACTTTAGCGCATAAACTGGAAACAACAAAACGGGCGTATAAATAGAAGGCAGATATTCTTCCAAAAGTCTTTATTAATCTACAGTCAGCCCACAAGACTTCACCCACTTCACCCTCCTACCCCCACCAAGCTCGGACTAATATTTACTGCTATCTTTTGATTTGCCCTCTTTGAGCTTTGAATGTATGCTACCTTTCGAACTTTCGTGTCATGTCCCTGGTGTAGATTTTAACATAACAGCCAGTTTCATGAGGCCCACAAGGCACGGAGTGTGCAATTCATTTTGAGAAAAGACCGCACACAGAAATTGGAAACGTTTTGCGATCTACTGTGCCATTTTGAGCAAGGGTTTGTGAGACTCGGGTCCTGGGTTTTCAGCAGTAAGATGCAACTCGTCGGCTAAGTTTCTGCAATCTTATAGTCACGGAGGTCGACAGCAGTAAAAAAGTACCCTTCAGCCCATTGAGCCTGTGCCAGTCAAAAACAAGTTCCAAACTATTCTAATCCCATTTTTCAGCAGTCTTTCATCACTCTTTTCCTCCAAGGCGATCAGCCAGTGAGGCTGAAAGAATAAACTGCAACAATATCTTCAAATGACAAAGCACAGCAGGTGGACTCTGATACCCACATGAAAAATAGTGGAGAGGAATTGTGAATTGACACTGCTGATGTTTATTTCCAAAGTCATTGATGATGACAGCCCTAAGGGTCAAAAATGAACATCATGTGTTCCCAAGGATAAATATTTTCTTGTTTTAAAAAAAAAATCAAGTTGCCTCTTGGGACAAGAACTTGGACCTTCTAGCCGAGAGAAAGAGACTCGACCACAGCAGCCTTTCAATGCCCCCTCGAAAATGAGAGGGATTCACCAAGGCCTGGTACCTTAGACCACTTGGCCATTCTCACACTGATGTCACCATGTAACAAACTCCTCAGATAATTGGAAGCGGTGAGGCTGACTATTGCTGGGGTGAAATACTATCGCCTGTTTCAACTGTAAATTGAAGGACCCCATTTGAATAGGTTTTTTTTTGATACGATGATGATTGCAAATGGATTGTGCTTCCGATTGCAAATCAGCAAACAGTTAAAGGCAATGAGTTTGAATAAACCCAGTAAGCAGGCCCCTACATGTGCAGAATGAAACCCTTCATCCACCAAGTATTTCGCAATATTTTTTCTCAGGTTACTATGCATCAGTCAAGCTCTCGTGCAGAAGATAAGATCGGAAATCTTCACTGTGCCTGTACCTGAATAGATGGAGTTCCAACGCCAACTGCTTCAAATTTCAGCTCTCAGCTCTGAGGTTGTACCTGCTTATACATGCATCTGTGTGAACTCTTCACCAAGACCTCTGGCGACGCGCATTTGATCCACTGAAGGTCAAAAGGTCATCACGATATTCTGTTTTCCCAACGTAGCAACTGAAAGACAGGAGAGAGTTCAACAGAAGCTGCAGATCACGTCTTCCCTGCAAACCGACCTGACACCACTTCCCTTCCCACATTCCCTTCTTAACCCACTTAGGTCTCCCTGGAGGTGGTCAGAAGGGGAAATGACGGGAGAAATCTCCCCGAGAGAGAAAACTCAACCCCTTTCTCGCCACCGCTACAGTTAAGAAAGTTCAGGAGTCATTTTTGACTCGCCCCCCGCCCCCGGCTTGGCCCTGAAGTGGTCCGTTAATGGCCACCACACACACCCTCAACTCACCACCTCCCCAGCTATCTGCCACCATTCAGGTGAAATCGGTGGCTACTTTCTCACTGTGAAACCATGGTAACCCACCTGCTGAGTTAGGGGAGCAGAGGTGGGGGTGTCCTTCAGTTGCCCCAATCTGGGGGGGGGGGGTGGGTGTGCAGTGGGAGGAACGGACAGAAGGCACAAGGGAGTAGCCTCTGAAAGCTACCCCACCATCCTTGTCTACAACCCTTCTGACTCTGATTCCCTGTGGTCCCCACCCCACAGGATGGGATGAAAAGACAATCTGTTGGAAAATCTGTGAAATGGCTGCCCCAGAAATGCGACGGATGCTGGGCCATTGAGTAAACGTGCGAGGAGGAGATCAACAGATTTTTAATTAATAATGGATTGAGAGTGGGCGGGAAAGTGGAGTTGAGGCTGAGATGAGATAGTATTAAATGGCAGAGCCGGTTCAAGGGACTGAATGGCCTACTCTGGTTCTCATGTTCTTTCACCCCTTTACACGCCAATGAAAATTGCATCACAGAGCCCTGATGATTACATTTAAAAAGTTGCAATTGGATGATCTTAATGAATTATATGTGAAGGAATAATTTGCATTGTAGCTTGCAGCTGTCGAAACAGAAACAGTCACTTGAACTGGCGAGAGTTATCAAACCAACACTTTTATTCAGGAAACAATTTTTAAACTGTGCAGCCAGGGAAAAAAAAGGCGATTTGTCATCATTCAACTTCTATTTTCACCACGTGAGGGAGGTGTTTAATGCAAACTTAATAGAAACGGCTCAATTTGTACGTGTTTCAGCGTAATGCATTTGGTTAAATGAGTAGGGGGCGACCGGGAAAGGAATTGCCGATAAGGGGCGGTCGAACATCACAGATTCCCAAGACTTGATATGGATCTGAGATCGCTTTAAGATTAAACATCAAAAAGCGACCACCTGTTTTCAGTAAGAGGAGTCAAGCACTGCCTTGCATTTTCCTTAACAACGCTACCTCAGTCAAAAATGCACTTGAATCACATCCAAGGCTGTCAGCTCCTGATAAGCGAGCAAGGAAAACCAGCAACATTTGCCAGAGAGCCTTCTCACAGCAGCTCCGCCACACATTTCTTGAAGGAGCTGTGCACATTCCTCCAGATTCTGGCCTGAGTTAACAAATTACACTGAGCACCTGAAAGACATTTTCACTGAGGCAGTTGAACACCATGTGTTTTCACCAGCACCTTCTGATCGGTGGGTAATGTTAAAGGCATCCGTCTTTATGTCCAGAGGTCTCAGAGTAGTTAATTATTGCCTTTCTGGAGCAGAGAGACTGTTCTGTCACTGCGTGCGATCTGTGTCCCCACTCAGACTGGTTCCCAGGATGGCAGGACAGACGTATGAAGAGAGATTGGATCGGTTAGGACTATATTCACTGAAATTTAGAACAAAGAAGGGGGATATCTTAGGGACTGATAAAATCCAAACAGGACTAGACAGGGTAAACACAGGAAGGATGTTCCTGATGACCAGGGAGTCCAGAACCAGGGGTCACAGGCTAAGGATCTGGGGTAGGCCATTTCGGACTGAGATGAGGAGAAATGTCTTCACCCAGAGTTTGGGAGCCTGTGGAATTCTGTCACAGAAAGTGATAGAGACCAAAACATTGAATGTTTTCAAGAAGGAGTTAGATATAGTTCTTAGGGATCAAAGGGAATGGGGAGAAAGCAGGAACAGGGACTGAGTTGGATGATCAGCCAGGATCAGATTGAACCTATTGTACAGCACAGTGCATGCCCTTCAGCCCTCAATGTTGTGCCGACCTTTTATCCTACTCTAAGATCAGACTAACCCACATACCCATCATTTTCTATCATCCATATGCCTATCCAAGAGTCGCTTAGATGTCCCCAATGTATCTGACTCTACTCCCACTGCTGGCAGTGCATTCCACACACCCACCACTCTCTGTGTCAAGGACCTACCTCTGACATCTCCCCTAAACCTTCCTCATTACCTTAATTACCTTAAAATTATGCACCTTTGTGATAGCCATTTCCGCCCTGGGAAAAAGTCTCTATCTATCCATTCAATCTATGCCTCCCATCATCTTGTACACCTCTATCAAGTCATCTCTCATCCTTCTTCATTCCAATGAGAAAAGCCATAGCTCCCGCAACCTTTCTTCATAAGACCTGCCCTCCCAGTCCAGGCAGCATCCTGGGAAATCTCCTCTGCACCCTCTCTAAAGCTTCCACATCCTTGCTATAATGAGGCACCCAAAACTGAACACAGTATTCCAAGTATGGTCTAACCAGGGCTCTGTAGAGCTGCAGCATAACTGAACGGCTCTTAAGCTCAATATCCCGCTAATGAAAGCCAACACACCATACGCCTTCTTGACATCCCTATCAACTTGGGTGGCAACTTTGAGGGATCTATGGACGTGGACCCCAAGATCCGACTGTTCCTCCAAGCACCAAATCCAATATGGCCTCCCCTCTAGTCGGCCTATCTACATATTGAGTGAGGAATCCTTCCAGGACACACCCATAACAACAACCCTGTTTCTTCTGCACCTTTCCAAAATCTGCCTCCCAATTCGCTGCTCGATGTCTCTGTTGTTATTGGGGGGGGGGGGATCTGTGGGAAACTCCCAATGAAGTGACTGCTCTTTTTCTGTTTCTGACTGCCACCCATACTGACTCTGTAGACAAACCCTCCTCGACCACCTACCTTTCTGCAGCTGTGGCACTATCCCTGATTAGCAATGCCACTCTTGCACCTCTTTTACCACCCCCCACCACAACCATTCTTTTTGAAACGTCTAAATCCTAGAACATCCAACAACCATTTCTTCCCCCTGTGATATTCAAGTCTCCATAATGGCCACAACATCATAGTTCTAAGTACTGCTCCGTGCTCCTCAGTTCATCACCCTTATTCCTGATATTCTTGCATTAAAATAAACATACTTCAACGCATCACACTAACTGCACCTTTGCCCTATCGAGTGCCTATCATTCCTCACAGATTCTGCATGCTGTATCTGGCTGTTCCCTACCGTCATCTGATCCGAAGCTCTGGTTCCCAACCCCTGCCAATGTAGTTTAAACCTTCCCAAAAAGCTTGAGCAAACCTGCCCTGGTGTCCCTCCAGTTCAGATGCAGTCCATCCTCCTTGTATAGGTCCCATCTTCCCCAGAAGGTATCCCAATGATCCACATATCTGAAGCCCTCCCTCCTACGCCAGTCCTGCAGCCACATGCTCATCTTCACTTGCTCTCTGTTCCTAGCCTCAGTAGGCTGTGGCACTGGGAGTAATCCTGAGATTACTACTCTGCTCATCCTGCCTTCGAGCATCCAACCTAACTCTCCATATTCTCTTTACTCTTTTCCTATCTATGTCATTGGTACTGATGTGTACCATGACTTCTGGCTGCTCTCCTTCCCTCTTAACAATCCTGTGGACTCGATCCAAGACAACCCTGACCCTGGCACCTGGGAGGCAACACACCATCCAGGAGTCTCATTCGCAACCACAGAAACTCCTGTCTGTCCCTCTCACCATTGAATCTCCCATCACGATTGCTCTCCTATTCTCCCCCCTTCTCTTCTGAGCTACAGAGCCAGGCTCAGTGCCAGAGACCTGGCTGCTGATCCCTTCCCCCCCCCAACAGTATCCAAAACGATATACCTATTATTGAAGGGAACGGCCACAGGGAGTCCCTGCACTGTCTGCCTATTCTCTTTCCCCCTCCTGACGGTCACCCAGCTCCCTTTATCCTGTAACTTAGGTGTGACTACCTGCCTATAACTCCTCTCTATCACCCCCTCAGCCTCCCAAATGATCCAAAGTTCATCCAGCTCCAGCTCCAGTTCCCTAACACGGTCTGTGAGGAGCTGGAGTTGGGTGCACTTCTCTCAGGTGAAGTCAGCAGAGACACCAGAGGACCCGTACCTCCCACACCCTGCAAGAGGAGCATGCAACTGTCCTAGCCTCCATCCCCTCTGCTCGAAATTACTGAGAGAGATTGAATAAATGAAAAAAGAAACCTTACCTTACCAACCCCCCACACATGGTCTTTGTTTTGGTTAGAGGACTAGGATGGGTGGGAGATACTATACGTGTAAGTGTTTCGGGTTTAGCCACAGCACGAATATATCAGTTCACATGTCCAGCAATCCCCGTGTCTGTGTCCACTCCTGTTGAACCTTTGCTCCACCTATTCACGAGGTAAGTCCTTTTGGAGGGAAATTTAGCTTGCCGGCAGCCCCCTGGTCCTCGCTCTCACCCCTTCCACTGCTGCTGCAAAATGGAGGCCACTGACTCTCACACACACTCTTCTCTCACACGCACTCTGTCTCCGTCACAGTCTCTTTCACACACATGCACACTGCTCAAGTGTGGCTGATTGTTCCTCTCCTTCATCCAGCCATCATGCCACAGGTCATACAACCCATTGTTCTGGGGAGACAGTGGTTCAGTGGTCAAGGCATTGGACTCCCACTCAAGAGGCTAATGACCTGGGCTGTGGGTTCAAATCCCATCACCACTGCAGCTGATAGATTTGGGATGTAGTTGAATCAGTCTGGAATTGCAAACTAGTCTCAGAGAATGGTCACTAGGACAGCTATTGTTAAATACTGTACAAACCCAACTGGTTCATGAGTGTCCTTCAGAGAAGGAAATCTGCCATCCTTACCTGGTCTGGTCCACACATGACTCCAGACCCATAACAATGTCGTTGTCTTTGAAGTGGCTGAACATGCCATTCAGTTCAAGGGGCAGTGAGGGATGGGGTGAGAAATATTGGCCTTGCCAGTGATGCCCACCTCCCGTGGAAGAATAAAGAGAAATATTTGGCTGTGTTTCAACACTGTGGCCCCTCTCCAGTCAACTGCTGTACCATCCCGAGCTTCAATTGCTGTGCATTGGATTGGTAACCTGCCCTTAAGGAAGATCAATTTGGGGCACTTCTTCAACTTTGAAGACTGCGCACATCTGGGCAGATGAAGCACACACTTGTTTCTTTCTCCTGGGCAATTTGTCTCTCCTGGGAGAGATCACAACGTGTGCCCAGAGGCTACCGATTGAGGGTTGGCACAGTGTGGCTGATGGGAGGCTGTTTGGCTCTTACCCCTTGCTGCTGGCTTGGTGGGAGGATTTACACATCAACACTCAGCCTGTTCGGCCACGTCACAAAACTACTTCCCTTGGCCATCAAGTCGCAGATGAGGCTGGAACTTGGACCTTCCTGAGCCAGAAGCGGGGACGCTCTGTACCATGGGGAAACTGAACTGTGTGGTTTGGTTCAAAACAATGACAAAAGCCTTGATCTGAGAGACTATGTTGTGAGAAAGTGGTGTAATAGCGCATGGGGTCAGAATATGGAGAGGAAATCAAAAAGTAGGCCGGACGCAACTTCAAGGCACTCCAGCGGGGTTGAGAGCAGAGGAGTATAGCAGACCAGGGAGGTGGAGCTGGCTACAGAGTAACAGACTGGTACCGATAAGGCTCAGATGTGATTTGTCATGAGGACAGCGTTTTACGTTTGACTGGAGTTCAATATTGCTCTTTTACAACAACGTCTTAATGCATTCGAGATTCATTCACTCAATTTGACCTGATGAAAACCTGAGATTGCACGACTGCCTTGTAACTGAGAGTAAACTCTGTGCCCTCATAACGCACTGATTTATACACTGCACGCTCATCAAACCAAACAGGTTACGCATTAGAATGTGGGGGTGGGCACACAGCCATCTGGCTCAGTAACATCATCAAATCCAATGTGAAATACAGGCACCCAGCAAGTTTATAACATATTTACGGTTTAAACAAAAATCATCTGAGTAGGTGGGCTCAAGTGGAAAACCCATTTCGTTAAGTGCTTTGGAATGAATTGGTGAAAGGAATGATTGAAATCGGCTCTGGTGTACACATTTGGCTACTGATGGCTTGTTATGAACTTGAATTTGATCGCGATTTAGACTGAAGCATGGTGTTGTCGTGGAACTGCAGTCTGGCCTAAGTAGTTCGGAGGTTCAGGACGATCAATTTGAGGACACAGATTCAAATCCCACCACGGCCCCTCATGGCAGTTAAATTCAGTTCGTACATAGAATCCCGACAATGTGGAAGCAGGCCATTCGTGTGGACCCACTGAGTCCACACTGCAAAGCATCCCACCCAGAGCCACATCTCTATCCTATCCCTGGAACCGTGAATTTCCCATGGTTAATCCATCTGGCCTGCACATCCCTGGGCACTATGGGTAATTTAGCATAGCCAATCCACACTAACCTGCACATCCCTGGGCACTATGGGACAATTTAGCATGGCCAATCCACCCTAACCTGCACATCCCTGGACACTATGGGACAATTTAGCATGGCCAATCCACCTAACCTGCACATCCCTGGACTGGAATTGAAAGCTGTTCTCAGGGAAAAGTAAAAGTTACTGAAGGGCTGCTCTCTCATTACAGAGTGATGACTGATGGTGAGGTCGACCAGAGGGTCATCATGCCTCAGGCCAAGTTGACAAGGTGGGAACTTCAAAGGCAGTTCAACTGGTCTGGGAATTGAACCTGAGCTGGTGGTGTCACTCTGCATTGCCATGAAGCCAAATCACCTCAGTGATGGTGACCATGACAATGATCATCAATTATTCTAAATGCCCATCTGGCTCAATGATGTCTTTTAAGGGAGGGAAATCTGCCATCCTTACCTGGTCTGGCCTACACGTGACGGCAGACCCACAGCAATGTGCTTGACTCTTTGCTGCCCTCTTAAAGGGCCAAGTAAGCCACTCAGCTCAAGGGCAACTGAGGACAGACAATAAATGTTGACCCAGCCCCAGCCCTAGCCCCAGTAAGTAGTGAGGTAATAAAAAACATTTTCTCTGCCAAGAGTATCACTTCACTGTGACAGGCTGCTTCTCACTTCAATGCAATTGCAGCCATTTTGGGCCGGATATCTTTGGACTCAAGTGGGCAAGACTGGAGGCAGGAGCTGGGCACACTTTTACTCTGCCGGCTTCACCCTGCCACTCTCTTGGAGGTGGGATTATGGGTATTGCCCACGCATGCAGCTACTTAATGATACTTACTAGCCTATGAAAGTGTACTGCAAAAGGTGGGTGACAGTGGTCTTATGGTGAGGTGGTGTGTCACTACCTCTGAGCCAGGAGGTCAAGCTTCAAATCCCACGTGCTCAATAATTTTGGAAATATCTATTGTGGGAGGCAGAGCAAACCTTATAGCCATTTGCCCCCTCCCTGGCCCAGCTCCAGATTGGCAGCTCAGCCCTTGGAGCAGGCTTTGAGGCCTTCCCAGTTTACCTGGTCATAGTTGCATCCACAGGCTGCCTTGTGGAGGGATTCAGAGACCTGGCTGCTTTTTCCTTTGAGGAAAAACAAATTTGAAACTGGGCACCTCTGTTTGGAGGGGGCGCCCTTCCTCTTGAAAAGGCTGTTTGTTTTTCAGTTTTGGAGGCCTCCCTCAGGCTCGAGACCCTGCATGCCATCAACAATTAAGGGAGGGAAATCTGCCATCCTTACCTGGTCTGGCCTACACGTGATGGCAGACCGACAGCAATGTGCTTGACTCTCTGCTGCCCTCTGAAAGGGCCAAGTAAGCCACTCAGCTCAAGGGCAACTGAGGACAGACAATAAATGTTGACCCAGCCCCAGCCCTAGCCCCAGTAAGTAGTGAGGTAATAAAAAACATTTTCAATAATCATCAAATCATTGCAATCCAGAGCACTTGGTCATTTGGGCTTCTGACCCCTATTTGACCCTGACATTTAAAGTCCTGAAACTCATGAGGGGAATCATGCCGTGTCTGTTCTTACCCTGAAGAAGGATTTATTTTCGGGTTCAATGGTGGGTAAATCGCACAACCTTGCTAGTCTTCGCTCTCTGCACTGCATGTGGTAACATCTTAAATTGACAAAGAATGTGTTTATGATTCTGCTCATTGAGGAACTTGACTCTCCAGCATGTGCCTGTGGGAAATCTTCCCACAGGTGAAGAGGGCGTCACTACTGAATCCTAACCTATGCATATTTTCCAATAGAGGTCAGCAAGAACAAGAAATCTGACTATTTTCCCTCATCATAAGGGGAAGATACACAGAGACAATCTGCAGCATACCACCAGCACCATACCTCAAATGAGTGAACACAGCAATGGCCCAATGCTGTAGGGGTGGGCGAAGGGGGAGCTAAAGGTGGCGAGGGGATGTGGGAACATAAGCCATCGACCACTCCCCTCCCCGATTCCCCCTGCATGGCCAACTGAAAAGTCCAGTCGTCATGGGGACCCTTTATACTCAGCTGTCCACTGCTTCCTGTTGGGCAACCCATCTGTGCGCTGAGTTACTGTCATTGAAGGTGGGGGTCAGTGTCCAGATCATGCCAGTGGACCGGCACAGACGTGCCGAGCCACACAACCTCCACTCCCCTAACCCCAAACCCTACTCATTTCAAAACCTCAACCCCAGCACAGAGCCAAAGAAGCCTCGCCAAAGGAGATGTGTTGCTGATGTGAAACATCAAAGATAAGAGCAGGAGTAGGCCATTCGGCCCTTCGAGCCTGCTCCCTCATCCAATCTGATCATGGCTGACCATCCAACTCAGTCCCCCGTTCCCGCTTTCTCCCCCAAACTCTTTGCTCCCTTCAGACCTAGGAACTATACCGAACTCCTTAGTGAAACTTGAACTGTGGCATTAAACCATGTTTCCGATCACTTGCTCCGGTGAACAAGATTCCCAAGGGATTTTTCAGAGAAAAGCAGAGGGGTATAGAAACAAACCTCAAGACAGTGCAATGAACGCTTCTGGATCTGTCTCCTGTGGTGGCTCACCATGAGCTGTTTCATCTCAGTTGTCACTACTGCCTCAAACCATTCATTTTTCAGAGCTGCTTAAAATGTTTTGACACCCCGATAGGGAGCTGCATCAATGAAAGCACTTTTAAAAATGGTGATTACATTTGATTCATTCGAATCTCGTCCAGTTTAGTCTGCCTAACATCAGAACATCGGCCACTCAGCCCTTTAAGTCTGTTCCCCCATCAATGAGATCATGGCCGATCTGTGGTCGACCTTCATGAGTCTTTGGCCCATATCCCTTATACTTTTGGTTTAACAAAAAGTTGCCGATCTCAGATGTAACATGAACACTGATCCAGCATCCACTGCCATTTATGGAAGAGAGTTCCAAACCCCTCCCACCTTTTGTGTGTAGAAATGTTTCCGAACATCTCTCCTGAAGGGTCTGGCCCTCATTCTCAGACTATGGCCCGTAGTTCTGGAATCCTCAACTAATGGAAAGAGTTTATCTTTATCTACTCTGCCTTTTCCTGTTAATATCTCAAAGACTTTGATCAGATCACCCCTGAAAGACCTGTATGTCCTTTTTTGCTGTGATCTCTTTGTACTACTCGCAGGACAAAGCTTTTCACTGAACTTAGGTACATGTGCCTACACTAACTCAAAATCAAAATCAAGTAGAGAAACCAGATTAAAAATGCATTTATTATTAGACACAAGGAACTCGCTTGTTTAGATAAGGGAATAATTTGAAAAGGTGATCAAGTAATGATTTCATTCTCACATCGTGTTTTATTGGGCTCTGGGCCCCAATCTTTGGCAGCCTGTGGTTTGGGTAATTTGGAAAATCCTCCTTTCTATTCTCCGAAACGAACAAATTTCTGTTAAACAGCCTCTGATGGGATACCTTAACTGAAACGTAAATAAATGGAAGCTTACATAATAAAAGGGAGCTGATTAAATCAAAATAGCGTTGTCTGGGATGATGATGCCCAATAGAACATAGAACATAGAACATAGAACAATACAGCACACAACAGGCCCTTCGGCCCACGATGTTGTGCTGAACATTTGTCCTAGCTTAAGCACCTATCCATGTACCTATCCAATTGCCACTTAAAGGTCGCCAATGATTCTGACTCTGCCACTCCCACAGGCAGCGCATTCCATGCCCCCACCACTCTCTGGGTAAAGAACCCACCCCTGACATCTCCCCTATACCTTCCACCCTTCACCTTAAATTTATGTCCCCTTGTAACACTCTGTTGTACCCGGGGAAAAAGTTTCTGACTGTCTACTCTACCTATTCCTCTGATCATCTTATAAACCTCGATCAAGTCACCCCTCATCCTTCGCCGTTCCAACGAGAAAAGGCCGAGAACTCTCAACCTATCCTCGTACGACTTCCTCTCCATTCCAGGCAACATCCTGGTAAATCTTCTCTAACATCACTTCATGACTCTTGAATTCAATCCCTCTGCTAATGAACGCTGATACACCATAGGCCTTCTTACAAGCTGTCCACCTGAGTGGCAACTTTCAAAGATCTATGAACATAGACTCCAAGATCCCTCTGCTCCTCCACCTTACTAAGAACCCTACCGTTAACCCTGTATTCCGCATTCTTATTTGTCCTTCCAAAATGGACAACCTCACACTTGACAGGGTTGAACTCCATCTGCCACTCCTCAGCCCAGCTCTGCATCATATCTAAGTCCCTTTGCAGCCGACAACAGCCCTCCTCACTATCCACAACTCCACCAATCTTCGTATCGTCTGCAAATTTATTGACCCACCCTTCGACTCCCTCTTCCAAGTCATTAATAATCTAACTTTCTGTGCCATGTCTAAAGGCCTGTCCACTTTCAGTGGTAGACAATAGACCACTTGGGAGTCTTAATAAAAGGAGGCACTTGTCTTACATAGTAAGTTATGATTTATTGCTTGATAGCGATAGGTAAAATTAATATTACCTGGTTAGCTATAACTGGAACCACAAGGAGTAAGGCATATCACATCTGTCTCCATTGGGACCTTGGACAAGACTAACTCTTTCTCCATCCAAAGGCAATATGACATTATCAGATTGGATGCAGCTAATGCAACTTCAACGTTCCCTCTTTCAGAAGCATGACCTCACACACTGCATTAAGTCAGATTAATTACATAAAAACTCAGAACAGGAATAAGAGAACAGGAAGATGGCCAGACTTCCAGGCTCCCTTTGCTATTCAATCTGATCATGGCTGATCCTGTATCTCAACACCATGTTCCCACTTTCTCTCCATATTCCTTGATGTCTTTAAAATCTAAAAAATGTATCTCTTTCTTTCTTGAATATATTCAGTGACTTGGCCTCCACAGGTTTGTGTGGGAGAGAATTCCATGAGGTGAAAACCCTCTGAGTGAAGAAATGTTTCCTCACCTCCGTCCTAAAGGGCTATACTGTTTCCTGACACTGTGACCCTGGTTCTAGACTCCCTAAGGAGGAGAAACATCCTCATTCCATCTGGTCTTTCCAGACTCTGTTAGAATTTTACACATTTCAATCAGAGCGGTACCAGCCTAGTGGTTCTCCAATGCACTCCCTTTATGGCAAGGATATCCTTTCGTAGGTAGGGAGCCCCAAACTAATGACCCATGTGTAGTCTCACTAAGGCCCTGCATAACTGCAGTAAGACATCCTTACATCTGAACTCAAATCCTCTTGTGATGAAGGCCAATATACTATTTACATTTTTAATTGCTGACTGCAGCTGCCTTTCTATTTTAATTGTCTGCTGTACAAGGGCACCCAGATCTCTCTGTACACCCACACTTCCCAGTAGATCACCGTTTAAATAATACTGTGGCTTTCTGTTTTTCACACTGATGTGTATAACTTCCCATCTCACCATGTTGTGTTGTACCTGCCAGGAGTTTGCCCCATCACTCAACTTGAAGCCTCCTTGCCTCCTCTTCACAATCCCACCCCATTTTGTGCCAACAAACTTGGAAATGTAACAACGGATACCCCATCAGCTTCATCCGCTGATACCTTTCCAACAGACAACGCCAAGAAGATAACTGTACCTACCAACACACTGGTCACTCTACTGTACGTGAAGAACATATCAGAATTAACTACCAGGCTGCAATGACCACTGGGTGTTATGGTTCACACACCAACCAACCGCCACACCACGCCAACTACTTACCAGGACAAATGACCCCATACCCACAACATGTAGGACCAACGTGGTATACAAAACCCCTTGCAATGACTGCAACAAGCACTACATCGAACAAACAGGAAGGAAACTAGCCATCCGCCTTCACGAACACCAACTGGCAACTAAACGACATGATCCACTCTCCCTCATCTCCGTACACACAGACCAGGAGGGCCATCAATTCGACTATGACAAAGTTACCACTCTTGGACAAGCCAACCAGAGACACGCAAGAGAGTTCTTTGAAGCCTGGTGTTGCAACCAAAAAGGCCATCGACAAACACAGAGGTAGACCCGGTGTACAAACCGCTGCAGAGAAGACCTGGAAGTGACACTCCCCTCAACAGACCAGACCCACATAAAAACCAAATAGGACAGAACAACAGCGCCTTGCAGAAGTCACACTGACGATGTTACCCAGCACAGTAACAAAACGTCTGCATGGAAACCCAGCAGCTCAGTGAGCTAACCAACTCCCTTGGAAATGTTGCGTTTAGGTCCCTCATCCAGGTCATTGAGATGTGTTGTGAGTAGCTGGGACCCTGCAGTACCTCACTAGTCAGCCAGAAAAAGACCCATTTATCTCCACTCTCTGTTTCCTGTCTGCCAGCCAATTCTCAATCCATGCCAATGTATTACCTCCCCCATCCTGCATGCTTTAAATTTGCCCCCTACCCTCTTGTGCAGGACCTTATCAAAAACCTTCTTGAAATCCCAATGCAGTACAACCACCGGTTCTGTCTTTTATTTCCTACATTTACATCCTCAAAAAAATCCAGAAGAGAGGTGTCATGTACAGCGATAGGGGTTACCTCAGATGACAATGGGATCTTGATCAGATGGACCAATGGGCTGAGGAGTGGCAGATGGAGTTTAATTTAGATATATGTGAGGTGCTGCATTTTGGGAAAGTAAATCTTAGCAGGACTTATACACTTAGTGGTAAGGTCCGAGGGAGTGTTGCTGAACAAAGAGACCTTGGAGTGCAGGTTCATAGCTCCTTGAAAGTGGAGTCGCAGGTAGATAGGATGGTGAAGAAGGCGTTTGGTATACTTTCCTTTATTGCTAAGAGTATTGAATATAGGAGTTGGGGACATCATGTTGTGTCTGTACAGGACATTGGTTTGGCCACTTTTGGAATATTACATTCAATCCTGTTCTCCCTGCTACAAGAAGGATGTTGTAAAATTTGAAATGGTGCAGAAATGGTTAACAAGGATGTTGCCAGGGTTGGAGGATTTGAGCTTTAGGGAGAGGCTGAACAGGCTGGGGCTGTTTTCCCTGGAGTGTCGGAGGCTGAGGGGTGACCTTATAGAGGCTTATAATATCATGAGGGGCATGGATAGGATAAATAGACAAGGTCTTTTCCCTGGGATGGAGGAGCCCAGAACTAGAGGGCATAGGTTTAGGGTGAGGGGGGAAATTTTTAAAAGGGACCTGAGGGGCAACTTTTTCACACAGAGGGTGGTGTGTGTATGGAATGAGCTGCCAGAGGAAGCTGGTACAATGACAACATTTAATTGGCATCTGGATGGGTATATGAATAGGAAGGGTTTGGAAGGATATGGGCCAAATGCTGGCAAATGGGATTACATCAATTTGGGATATCTGGTCAGCATGGACGAGTTGGACTGAAGGGTCTGTTTCCATGCTGTACATCTCTATGACCCTGTGACTGGTTATGGGTGATTTTCCTTTCATAAACCCATGCTGACATTTTCTAATCCTATTAATGTTTTCCAAATGTTATGTTACCACATCTTTGCTAATCGACTCTAGCATTTTCCCCGCTACTACATTGGGCTGACTGGATTATAATTTCTCTTCTCTTCTCCTTGTCTTTTTAAATAATGGGGCTACATTTGCCAATCTGTAGGCATTGCTCCAGAGTCTATCGTATTGTGGAAGATCACCAGCAACCTATCCAATGTTTCCAGCTCCATTTTCTTTAGTACCCTGAGATGTAGATTATCAGCTCCTGGCGATTTGTCAGCCTTTAACCCCATGAATTTCCCCAGCACCATTCTCATTGTGATACTGATTTCCTTCAATTCTTCTCTCTCTCATTACCCTTCGCTCCAAAAGCTCGCGATTTCAAATAAACCTATTGGACTATAACCTGGTGTCTGTCATGTGACTTCTGACTTTGTCCACCTCAGTCCAACACTGGCATCTCCACATTATGTTTACAGAAGCTTTTACAGTCAGTTTTTATGTTCCTTATAATTTTGCTCTCATACTCTATTTCCCACTCTTGATCAATCTTTTTGTCCTCTTATTGCTGAATTCTAAAATGCTCCCTGTCCTCAGGCTTACTGCCTTTCCTGGTAATTTTATGTCTAGTCCTCGGATCTAATACTATCACCAATTTCCTTTTCAAGCCGTTATTGAGCCACCTATCCTCTTTTACGTTTGCACCAGATAGGAAAGAATATTGTTGTAATTCACACACAGATTCCTTAAATATCAGCCATTGCCAATCCACTGCCAGCCCTTTTAGTAAGGTTTTTTTCAATCCAGATCAATTCAGTATGGTGGACTGAATAGGCACAAAGGTAATACTGGATGGTATGACTTGAAATAGTTTGCCCCCTTAATAAAAGAGATGTTCTTTAAATGTAAGTTTCCATTTTTTTTAAAGAAGCAGGTGGGCCCAGCTTTAACAAGAAATCCTTCTCTGGGCCCTCATCTGTAGACGAAGTGATTGAACTGCAGGAATTATGGGTGTGTTGCTACAGTTATACAGGGCTTTAGGGAGACTACATCTGGAATGCTTTGTGATGTTTTGGTCTCCATATTACAGGCGGCATGGTGGCTCAGGGGTTAGCACTGCTGCCTCACAGTACCAGGGTCCCAGGTTCGTTCCTAGCCTCAGGTGACTGGCTGTGTGGAGTTTGCACATTCTCCCCGTGTCTGCGTGGGTTTCCTCCGGGTGCTGCGGTTTCCTCCCATGGTCCAAAGATGTGCAGGTCAGGTGAATTGGCCGTGCTAAATTGGGTGTGTTAGTCAGGGGTGGTGGGTCTGGGTGAGTTACTCTTTGGAGGGTCGGTGTGGACTTGTTGGGCTGAAGGGCCTGTTTCCACACTGTAGGGAATCTAATCTAATCATATTAATGGAAGGAGACACTTGCATTACAACAAAGATTTGCTGTATTGGTCTCTGGGATGACTGGGTTGACCTCAGGTGACAGATTGAGTAAATTGGGTCTAAATTAGCAGGCGTTTAGATAAATGAGAGGAGATCTCAGGATTCTGAAGGTTCTTGATAGTGTTGTTACTGGGGCATTGTGTCCCCCTGGCTGGGGTATCTAGAACACAGAAGAAGCACAGTTTCAGGAGAAATGCCTTCAGTCTGAGGTGGGGGTAAATCTTTGGAATTTCCACAGGGCTGTGGAGGCTCAGTCACTGACTGGATTTACAAGAGTTTTAGCCTCTCGGAGAATCATGGGATATGGGAGGGAAAGCAGAGCTGAAGCCCCAGATGTGCCTTGATTGCACAGAATAGCGGAACAGGCTTGACGGGCCGAATGGCCTTCTCTTGTTTTTGTTTTCTGTCTTCGGAAGTTGTTGAAATGCAACTTTTACAGATCAAGTGCTCCCAGCAAGGAAACGGGGCACATAGCACGGAGCCACAACCCTGGCCTGTGATTTTCCACTAACTCCTGCGACTGACCAGAAATGTGTCCAGAACAGCTGCGTTCATGTACTCTGTCTGCACCACAGCCACCAGTGCATGCACAACTGCTCATGATACATCCTAGCTCCTGCAAACATGAATGCCTGGGCAGCCTGGCCCGTTCATCTAGAGCTCTTGATCCCTGAGTTATTGACTCGAACCCACACTGATTTTTTTTCTTAACTGAATACTTTTTATTTATTTTTCAATCAAAGCCCTGAATCATTGGGTGAGCGAAGGCCCTGTCTCCGGTACAAGAATTAAAAACACAGGAATTCCCTGAAGACAGAGCCCAAGAATACAGTCATTTGCAGAAAATGGTCAACCATTTGAAAATGACACAAGATGGAGTAAGTCAAATATTTGGATGCTTCTCAAAGTCTTTTTGATCACAAAATGTCCGACCAAAAAAGCCCAATGTACTTCTGATTGAAATTTTAATAGTGCCTAACAAACAATCAGACCATTTTGAGGAACAGTTAACTCCAACATAATTCTGTTTTAATTATTTCATTCCCTAATACCAGGTTTTTGGTTTCCATCTCACAACTTACTGTCAGCTGTCTGCCTGGTTGCAAATTTTAAAATGACGTAAGACTCCTGGTGCACTGAAAAAGCATCTCTCACTTCCTGTGAGTGACACTGCTTCTGAGCATGTGCAAGAGGTGCTCCCCTTAGTGTAGCTGCACCAAAACACCACCTTTTCTTTTCACCAAAGCAGTTGCCAGAGCTGAATCCCTTGTAGCTCAACATATAGGTTCATGAGCATGATACCAGTATGGAGGGATTGTCTAATAAGCAAAGGCTAAACACCAGGACTCTACCCACTGGAGTTGAGAAGAATGAGAGGTCATAGAGTCATAGAGGTGTACAGCATGGAAACAGACCCTTCGGTCCAACCCATCCATGCTGACCAGATATCCCAACCCAATCTAGTCCCACCTGCCAGCACCAGGCCCATATCCCTCCAAACCCTTCCTATTCATATATCCATCCAAATGCCTCTTAAATGTTGTCATTGTACCAGCCTCCACCACATCCTCTGGCAGCTAATTCCACACACGTACCACCCTCTGTGTGAAAACGTTGCCCCTTAGGTCTCTTTTATATCTTTCCCCTCTCACCCCAAACCGATGGCCTCTCCCCCATCCCAGGGAAAAGACTTTGTCTCTTTATCCTATCCATGCCCCTCATGATTTTATAAACCTCTATAAGGTCACCCCTCAGCCTCCGACGCTCCAGGGAAAACAGACCCAGCCTGTTCAGCCTCTCCCTGTAGCTCAAATTCCCCAACCCTGGCAACATCCTCGTGAATCTTTTCTGAACCCTTTCAAGTTTCACAATATCTTTCCGATAGGAAGGAGACCAGAATTGCACGCAAACTCAATACTCTGACCAATAAAGGAAAGCATACATTGAAACATTTCAAGTTCTTAAGGGGCTTGGAGGGTCAATGCTGAGAGGATATTTCCCCTCCATGGGAGAGTCTAGAACCAGAGAGCACAGTCTCAGAATAAGAGTGAGATGAGGAGGAATTTCCTTTCTCCGAGCACTGAACACTTTACCACAGAGAGTGTGGGGCAGAGTCCTTGGGTATGTTTAAGGCTGAGAGAGAGAGAGATTGTTGATAGTAGGGGAATTAAGGGTTACAGGGAAAGGTCAGGCAAGTGGAAATGAGGAATGTCAGGTTAGCCGTGATCCCATGGAATGGTGGAGGACGCTCGAGGGGCCAAACAGCCTCCTCCTGTTCCAATTTCTTACAGTCTTATGGTCTAACAGGTTTAAGAAATGGAGATGGGAATTGGTGGGACTAAGGGTACTGTAGTAATATGAGCATGTGAATTAGGATCAGAAGTAAACCATTCCGTTCCTGAAGCGTTTCAATTGAACCATTCAATTAGATCAGAGCTGGATCTGTGTGATTCAAATTCCACAATCCCATCGATCCCCAATAACCATTGAGTCCCCTGCCGAGAAGGAATCTATCCATTTCTGTCTTCAAAATGTCAATGACCCCTGCCTCCACTGCCTTCCGAGAAATACAAAAGTCAAGATAAAACAACATTTATGCTGTATGAGAGGAGAGTGTTGATTGTATATCTGATTGCTATTTTTTCCCATGTAGAATGCATAAGTTAATCAGAATGCATAAGTTAATCAGACTGACAGTTAACTGCCAAGCTTTGTTTATATTTTAAACAAGGCAGGTTGGCTCTGATTTCTTTCATGTCCCAGGACAATGCCTTGACTAGAAAATGGCTTCCATCTCTTTTGTTGCTGTGAAACTGATACAGCAAGTGCACATTCTCTCTGTTAGCAAAGAATAGGACCCTGTGTATTAATATAGTGCCACAAGCCCAACTAACAATTCTAAATTACTGGTCAGCATAATACTTTATACACTCAGGGTTATGTAGCAAATGCTTTCCAATTGAGGAATCAAATCCAATGTTAGACACACTGAGCAAACCTGCCTTGGTTAACATTTAAACTAAGCTTGGTAGTTAACTGTCAGTCATGATTAGCTGGTGCATTCACCATGGCAAAGCCTGTAGCAGTCAGACTCCACTTGCTGATGAAGCAGCACTCTCCTCACACACAGTATGAATCTTGTTTTCCCTTTGCTTTGGTATTTCTTGTATATGCTGATAAAACTAAAGCCATTCATGGGATGTGAGCAGTGCATCTAAAGTCTATATTTATTGCACATCCCTAGTTGTCCTCAGGAAGTGAGTAACGAGCTGTCTTCTTGAACTGCTGCAGTCCATATGGTGCAATACGCACATTGTGCTGTTAATTGGAGAATGCCAGGATATTGACCCAGAGACAGTGAAGGAACGGCGATAGATTTCCAATTCAGGATGAAGAGTGGCTTGGAGGGGAACTTGCAAGGAGTGGTGTTCCCATGTATCTGCTGCCCTTGTCCCTCTGGGTGTTAGAGGTGATGGGTTTGGAAGGTGCTGTCGAAGAAGTTTTCATGATTTTCTGCAGGGCATCTTGTTGATGGTACACACTGCTCCTACCGAGTATCGATGGTGGAGGGAATGGACGTTGAAGGTAGTGGAGGTGATGCCAATCCAGCGGGAGCTGCTTTGTCCTGGATGGTGTCGAGCTTCTTGAGTGTTGTTGGAGCTGCCCCCATCCAGGCAAGTGGGGAGTATTCCATCACACTCCTGACTTGTGCCTTGTGGAGGGTGCACAGTCTTTGGGGAGTCAGGAGGGGAGATATTCAGAAATTAATTCTGGGCCACAGTTTGAATTCAGTTGAAGTGGAAATGGCAAAAGCAGCATGTGGTCCCAGCATTAAACCAGTTTATCAAGGTGTGGATATTCTGTCAAGCATTAATATTATGTTCTTTACAAAACATAAGTAGCAACACACACTGGACTGAACCGAGGTTCGATTCTCAATGATCAGGACAAAAGATCCTATCTACGACTTCAGTGCAATTCTTTTCAATTCAGAAGTAACATATTCGTTCTAATTACATTCCTGTGAGTTCACTTTATCCAGATCAGAACAAAATTGTGTGTTAATAAAGGAATCTACAGCTTTGCTTCACTTGTAAGTCTCCCCTTCTGAAAGACTGGGATTACTTCAGTTTTTCAGTTCATACAGCTCTTGTGCTGACAAGTGAGCTTGTAAAGTGACATTTCAAGCTAATTCTTTCCTTCATTCAATCCTAACATTTATGCCACCCCCACCCCCCCACCCCCGCCACCCATGATGTCAAATCCTTTCTTTCTTTCTGTTCTGATGTAGCATCACCAGACTTGAAGCGTTAATTCTGCTTTCTTCCCACAGATGCTGCCAGACCTGCTGAGTTCTGCCAGCAGTTTCTGCTCTTGAGCCACATCTACCCCCTGTGCATTTTCCTTCATCTGCAGCTCCATACCTCAGTCACAGTATTCCAGTTTGAAGTGACTCTTTCCCATAGCTATATATCTTCAGGACCATGAAGGATGGGACTTCCCGCTTTTCCAATGTGCTCCAAATGTCTTGTTTGGAGACAGAATCTTGTGGGAAGGGTTGGGGATATTCCCCTCAATCCCCTTCCTGTTTTTGCTAAACCGAAGAGGTCAGGCAAAGCTGAGTTTCGTGTTAGCCGACCCTGACCCTAACTGTGACCCGATCCACCACTCGCATCAAACTCACCTTCATTCCTCATGTACTGCCACAAGGATATCACCGGACAAACATGCTTCAGCTACCTGAAAGGAAATCACCATTATTCCATTTGGGGCCTTCGGGTTTGAAACAGTCATTTATTTTGACATCATTGAATATCGCCTGAAAACAACAAACGCCGGCAATCACAGCGGGTCAGGCAGCACCCATGGGGAGAGAACAAGCTAATGTTTCAAGTCTGGATGACTCTTCAGAGCTGACTTTGCGGCTGGTAGAATTTAAACTCAATGGATAAACCTGGGATTAAAATTTAACGCCGGTAATGACAGCCATCATCAAACGCTATCAAAATCCATTGGGTTCACAAATGCTTTTTAGGGAGGGAAATCTGCCATTCTTACTTGGTCTGGCCTATATGTGACTCCAGGCCCACATAGCCACGTGGTTGACCCTTAGCTGTCTTTTGTTGTAGCCTTGTAAACCACTGGGATTAAGAACAATTATGGATATGCAATAAAAACTGAAAGAAAATGACACGGAAAACTGCAGAGAATTGGTTTGCCTTAACTATGCTATATCCCACAGCGAGTATATCGTCCATGTATCGTTCATGTGACCTGATGTTTAATGGTCTCAGACTCCATCTACTTGGGTCCACTTGGAGCATGACATGCCGTTTGTAACTAAATAGCTCAATAGTAGCCTAGATATAAGAACATAAGGAACAAGAGCAGGAGTAGGCCATCTGGCTCCTCCAGCCTGCTCTGCCATTCAATAAGATCATGGCTCATCTTTATCATGGACATCAGCTCCACTTATTCACCTGCTCACTATAACACTTAGTTCCTTTACTGTTCAAAAATCAATCTATCTTAGCTTTAAAAACATTCAACAAGATAGCCTCAACTGCTTTACCGGGCAGGGAATTCCACGGATTCACAAACTTTGGGTGAAGAAGCTCCTCCCTAACTCAGTCCTAAACCTGCTCCCCCATATTTTAAGGCTATGCCCCCTCATTCTAGTTTCACCCGCCCGTGGAAACAACCTCCCTGCTTCGATCTTATCCATTCCCTGCATCATGTTATATGTTTCTATAAGAGCCCCCCTCATTCTTCTAAATTCCAGTGAATACAATCCCACTCTATTCAATCTCTCCACGTAAGGCAACCCTCTCAACTCCGGGATCAACCTAGGGAACTTCCTGTGCACCCCCTCCAGTGGCTGCACTAGCGTTCTGTATAGTTGCAGCATGAGGCTGTGAGGCAAAGTTACTCCAGTTGTGGCCTCACCAGCACCCTGTACAGCTGTAACATAACCTCCCTGCTTTTAAACTCCATCCCCCCTAACAATGAAGGACAAAATTCCATTTATCTGCTTAATTACCTGTAAACCAGTTTTTTGTAATTCATGCATGAGGACACCCAGGTCTCTCTGTATAGCAGCGTGTTGCAATTTTTCACCGTTTAAATAAGAGTCCATTTTGCAACCAAGACGGATGACCGCACATTTACGAATATTGTACTCCATCTGCCAGACCCTTGTCCACTCCCGTAACCTATCTATGTCCCGCTTTCAGTGTCCTCTGCTCGCTTTGCTTTACCACTCATCTTAGTATCATCTGTGAACTTTGACGCATTACACTTGGTCCCCAGCTCCAAACCATCCATCACCTAGCAGTGCCTGTCATTGTAATATACAGTATATAGATAGCAGGAGCTGAAAACAACAATGCTAAATCTTTCAGTACTACTTTACCCATACCTAGCTCTTATCGAACATAGAACCGAGAAAAGTACAGCACAGAACAGGCCCTTCAGCCCATGATGTTGTGGATTAATCCTAATCTAAATTAAAATAACCTAACCTACACACCCTCACTTCACTGCTGCTCATGTGCATGTCTATGTTACAGGAGTTAACATAAATATTGCCTCATCAGGTAGGAATGCCTTACTTTAGGTATAAAGAATCACTGCATCGACGGCCGGTCTTCAGGACAGATCAGATTATTCCCGATTTCACCTCCCTTTATCCTGAAAGCCAAGCACACAGCGCTGCTATACGACTAGAGAAAGAATTATCCAGTTTAGACCTATCATTAAGCATGTTAGAAACATGGGCCTATCCCTGAGGTTCAAACAGATGAAGATTAAACCCCAGCATAAGTAAACCACTCAGGGTTACTGGTTTTTCCCCGCTCCCTGCCTCCTGAACCCCCAAATAAAGCAACAGGTTAAAGAATCTAAAGAACTGAAGCCAACTCCCTGAAGACCTGAAGTCATAGATATCAATCACGGATCGGAAACGAGGAATGAGCTGCATATGCGAACATACTGGGCTGCATTTTGACTTGGTACCCTCTCTAAAGCCTTCACATCCCTCCTAATGGGTGTTTCACTTTGTCCACTCTGTGAGGAGTTTGCCATTTCCTGCTTCCGCAGAGAATCAGGAATGGTTACGGCACGGAAGGAGGCCATTCAGCCTGTCATGTCTCTGCTGGCCCGCTGCAAGAGCCACTCAGCTGGTCCCACTCTCCGGCTGTTGCCTTGCGAATGCTCTCTTGGCAGTTGTGATAAGGCGGATGGGGGAAGGGTGGTTCCTCTTGTGGGAGAACCAGGGGCTACTGTTATAAAATGAGAGACCACCGTTTTAGGAGCGAGGAGAGGAGAAATTCTCCCCCTCAGAGCCTAGTGTGACTTTGCAACTTTCCGCCTCAGAAAGAGGTGAAGAGTAACTGAATATTTTCAAGGTGGAGCTAGATAGCTTCTTGGCAGACGCCAGGTCGATGGAATTCAAAACACAAACGGATCTCATTGAATGATGGAGCTGCTTCAAGGGGCCGAATGGCCTACTCCTGCTCCTATTTTGTAAGTTCTATTCAGCAGTTATCCAATCCTTTTCTGAAAACCATGTTGAGCCCTGCCACCACTCAACCCTCAGTCAATGCAATCCAGACCTGAGCCACATGCTGTATGAGAGAAAATGGTCAAATTTTTCACATGACCTTGGATCACATGGGTTAGATGGCACAGAAACAGGCCATTCAGCCCAACCAGTCCATACTGGTATTTGTGCCCCACTGGAGCCTCCCCTTTGGCTGGTATAGCTGACCGGTTGAAGGCACTGATGAAATTGATTTGCCTCTAGTAAGTTGGTTGACATTTATGTACGAGAAGGAGCAAAGAAAAGCATTTGGGGGGGAAAGTACCTCAAAAGCAAATAGTGGTTCAAGCACTAGCTCATAGAGATCACTGAGGATGCAAAAGCAGAGACAGTGTTTCTGCCCAATCTGAGGAAACTATCAGTCGGCTGGAATGCAGAGCTCAACATATCTTAACAATTCCTTAACTCATAAAAATGCACTCTCTCTCTCTTCCACAACGAGGTGAAAAATCTGCACTGCACATTAAATGCAGTGAAATGTGAAATGCGTTTTACAAGGAGGGCACTTGCAACTTCACTCCCATCAGCATGTGGAGAAAGTATTCCCATATTTTATCTTTCAAACAAGTCGTAATTTTTTTTAACAAAGCCCGCAATCTCCTCAATACAAAAGCAACTGATCCACAACAACTTGGTAGCATGTGTATTCTAAAAGTCCACAATAAAAATATGATCTTTAAACATTGACCACAAGCAGCATTAATGTTGACCTTTTTCTTTAAAAACATTTCCAAACCAACAGTTAAATTATTTAAGACATTTCTGAAAAGGGGCCAAAGCATCTCAGAATTCTGCGAAGTTAGAGTTATAATGTGCAGACTTCCACAGTCATAATTTGGAAATCTGGTCCTCCCTAGTTAATAGTCTGCAGTCAGTCATTACAATTAATTCAAAAAGTCTTCTACTTGGAATCAGACATTTACAAGACTGCCTTACTATAGATAGTCCACATATTAGCCCCACTCTGTTTTCTGCAGTACCTGGCTGTCTTTGAAAGCTCTTTCTCACTCCAGCCTGACACAGCACTGGGAATCAAACTTCTGGAAGTATAGAGAGGATTGTTCTCCAGAACTCAGCCCAAGGTTTTGAGGCTTCCTTGGATCCCTGCCCATAATCGAAGCAAGATCCAAACTAACTCTGACAGGAAAAAGCGAAGGAGCATCAATCAGTGGAGTCCCCCTCTAACAGTCTGAGCACGAGGGCTGAAACTCAGAGCAGGCACTCTTAAAGGGGCAGCACCCCACAGGGGAACATAGCCGCTCTTGTAGTGAGGAAGGAGGAGCAGGGGTTGAATCATCGGAAGTAAATGTGCAATGCTTACAGGTGCCAGAAACTTAGAAATTGGAGAGATTGACTCTGATGGCTGAGTACAGCTTGTGCATCTGCTAAAAGTGTCTGATACCTTGTAATTAATGCTGTCAAAGACATGGATAATGTCAGAGTGTGCTGGACACCATAAAGGAAATTGTTAAATGCTATGAGCTTTATTATGAGTGTTCAATGCTGGTGTCTTGTTTAAAGTGAAGTCTTTTGTCCCTCCCTTTACTGACTGTCAATTCCAGTAATTCACTCCAATAACTATAAGCAAAAGGACTCTCGAGCTTCAGCATCACAGTTTGATACTTGTAACCGTGCTCATAAATAAAGGACAGCACCATTAACCATAGGATATCCCACAGGAGGCTGGGGAATTTCAGAAAATATTCAACCAGTGATGTTGACCTCATTATCCAGGAGCACCAAATTCACAAAGTGAGTGATGTGGGTCAGGTCACAAATGGAGCTTTTCTGGACCTGATTAAGAGGTTTCTACTCTTGGCCAGGCTTCTCAATTGTAAACCCTTTCACTTTTACAGTCACTTGGCATTTTGTTTCCTGTGAATGGTTTACAATGGGCCAGAGAACATCCATCAACTTTTGGCAACATCGATGAGCTGCATCAAGTTGAATCATGTGGATCTCTGCAAAGTCCCAGAATCGGAAAGTGGGACTAAACCGAATATTTTCCACCCATCACATTAATAGAATGCGAAGTTACCACAGAAGGTCATTCGAGCTGACCATAAAACTGAGTTTAAGAGGCAATCGGTAATGTTTCTGGGTGCAGAAAGGATATGATGAGTTGCTTGGTAAAAGGAGTGAATTGATCAAAAGGAGAGAGGCTGTTTGAATCCAGTGACCTTTTCCTCTCCCGAAAATTTTCTTATGCTTTTATGACTGGCGTCAGGATGGACATTTTTGACCTGGACCCACTTGTGCTATCTGTTACAGTGCTAAAGAGAATTGAGTGTCAAATCCATCTCGAGCCAACACTGGCAATGAAAACTTTATTGGAAATAGGAAAATAGGTCAGGTTCCTTCTGATTTAACAATAGCTGCAATGAAGAGGTTCCTTGAGTGGTATGGTTTACCTGGTAACAATACAGTCAAGGGTTCCTTGGTTACACAGGGACCAAGAGCATCCTAAGAGCATTGCTGAATAGTGTCATATTGGAGCAGCTATAGTTACCAAGGTGACCCAACCAACAGTTCAACATGTTTCCTTTCGCAAATGAACTCAGTCAGATACTTGATTCAAATATTTACCTTACTCATGTCAGAATGGCTGATTTGACTGTGTTATCTTTGATGTTGTTACTATCTTTCAAACGTACCACAATACCGAGAGAACACTCAATTAGGTGGCAAATTATCATTCTGTTTAGTTTAAAGATTGGATTTTGTCAGCGTTGGAGAGACTTTATGGGAAAAGGGGGCTCGGATTTGATTCCGAGATCCTCGATCTGATTCCAGTTTTAACCGGGTGCAGACTAGTTCTAATCCTGCATGATTTTCATGGAGTTGAGCCGGCTTTTCAAAGAGTTGTGGGGCATGGTAGCTCTGGGGTTATGGGGTTTGGGTTGGAGGGTGAGAGCCCATCGGTGTTGGGTTGGGTGTGAGGGCCATGGGGATTGGGTTGGGATAGAAGGGGCCTTGGGAGTTGGGTTGGGGTGGGAGGGGCCAGGGGGTTGGATTGCAATGGAAGGGGCCATGAAGGTTGGGTTGGGGTGGGAGTGGCCATGGGGGGATGGGTTGGGGTGGGAGTGGCCATGGGGGGATGGGTTGGGGTGGGAGTGGCCATGGGGGGATGGGTTGGGGTGGGAGTGGCCATGGGGGGATGGGTTGGGGTGGGAGTGGCCATGGGGGGATGGGTTGGGGTGGGAGTGGCCATGGGGGGATGGGTTGGGGTGGGAGTGGCCATGGGGGGATGGGTTGGGGTGGGAGTGGCCATGGGGGGATGGGTTGGGGTGGGAGTGGCCATGGGGGGATGGGTTGGGGTGGGAGTGGCCATGGGGGGATGGGTTGGGGTGGGAGTGGCCATGGGGGGATGGGTTGGGGTGGGAGTGGCCATGGGGGGATGGGTTGGGGTGGGAGTGGCCATGGGGGGATGGGTTGGGGTGGGAGTGGCCATGGGGGGATGGGTTGGGGTGGGAGTGGCCATGGGGGGATGGGTTGGGGTGGGAGTGGCCATGGGGGGATGGGTTGGGGTGGGAGTGGCCATGGGGGGATGGGTTGGGGTGGGAGTGGCCATGGGGGGATGGGTTGGGGTGGGAGTGGCCATGGGGGGATGGGTTGGGGTGGGAGTGGCCATGGGGGGATGGGTTGGGGTGGGAGTGGCCATGGGGGGATGGGTTGGGGTGGGAGTGGCCATGGGGGGATGGGTTGGGGTGGGAGTGGCCATGGGGGGATGGGTTGGGGTGGGAGTGGCCATGGGGGGATGGGTTGGGGTGGGAGTGGCCATGGGGGGATGGGTTGGGGTGGGAGTGGCCATGGGGGGATGGGTTGGGGTGGGAGTGGCCATGGGGGGATGGGTTGGGGTGGGAGTGGCCATGGGGGGATGGGTTGGGGTGGGAGTGGCCATGGGGGGATGGGTTGGGGTGGGAGTGGCCATGGGGGGATGGGTTGGGGTGGGAGTGGCCATGGGGGGATGGGTTGGGGTGGGAGTGGCCATGGGGGGATGGGTTGGGGTGGGAGTGGCCATGGGGGGATGGGTTGGGGTGGGAGTGGCCATGGGGGGATGGGTTGGGGTGGGAGTGGCCATGGGGGGATGGGTTGGGGTGGGAGTGGCCATGGGGGGATGGGTTGGGGTGGGAGTGGCCATGGGGGGATGGGTTGGGGTGGGAGTGGCCATGGGGGGATGGGTTGGGGTGGGAGTGGCCATGGGGGGATGGGTTGGGGTGGGAGTGGCCATGGGGGGATGGGTTGGGGTGGGAGTGGCCATGGGGGGATGGGTTGGGGTGGGAGTGGCCATGGGGGGATGGGTTGGGGTGGGAGTGGCCATGGGGGGATGGGTTGGGGTGGGAGTGGCCATGGGGGGATGGGTTGGGGTGGGAGTGGCCATGGGGGGATGGGTTGGGGTGGGAGTGGCCATGGGGGGATGGGTTGGGGTGGGAGTGGCCATGGGGGGATGGGTTGGGGTGGGAGTGGCCATGGGGGGATGGGTTGGGGTGGGAGTGGCCATGGGGGGATGGGTTGGGGTGGGAGTGGCCATGGGGGGATGGGTTGGGGTGGGAGTGGCCATGGGGGGATGGGTTGGGGTGGGAGTGGCCATGGGGGGATGGGTTGGGGTGGGAGTGGCCATGGGGGGATGGGTTGGGGTGGGAGTGGCCATGGGGGGATGGGTTGGGGTGGGAGTGGCCATGGGGGGATGGGTTGGGGTGGGAGTGGCCATGGGGGGATGGGTTGGGGTGGGAGTGGCCATGGGGGGATGGGTTGGGGTGGGAGTGGCCATGGGGGGATGGGTTGGGGTGGGAGTGGCCATGGGGGGATGGGTTGGGGTGGGAGTGGCCATGGGGGGATGGGTTGGGGTGGGAGTGGCCATGGGGGGATGGGTTGGGGTGGGAGTGGCCATGGGGGGATGGGTTGGGGTGGGAGTGGCCATGGGGGGATGGGTTGGGGTGGGAGTGGCCATGGGGGGATGGGTTGGGGTGGGAGTGGCCATGGGGGGATGGGTTGGGGTGGGAGTGGCCATGGGGGGATGGGTTGGGGTGGGAGTGGCCATGGGGGGATGGGTTGGGGTGGGAGTGGCCATGGGGGGATGGGTTGGGGTGGGAGTGGCCATGGGGGGATGGGTTGGGGTGGGAGTGGCCATGGGGGGATGGGTTGGGGTGGGAGTGGCCATGGGGGGATGGGTTGGGGTGGGAGTGGCCATGGGGGGATGGGTTGGGGTGGGAGTGGCCATGGGGGGATGGGTTGGGGTGGGAGTGGCCATGGGGGGATGGGTTGGGGTGGGAGTGGCCATGGGGGGATGGGTTGGGGTGGGAGTGGCCATGGGGGGATGGGTTGGGGTGGGAGTGGCCATGGGGGGATGGGTTGGGGTGGGAGTGGCCATGGGGGGATGGGTTGGGGTGGGAGTGGCCATGGGGGGATGGGTTGGGGTGGGAGTGGCCATGGGGGGATGGGTTGGGGTGGGAGTGGCCATGGGGGGATGGGTTGGGGTGGGAGTGGCCATGGGGGGATGGGTTGGGGTGGGAGTGGCCATGGGGGGATGGGTTGGGGTGGGAGTGGCCATGGGGGGATGGGTTGGGGTGGGAGTGGCCATGGGGGGATGGGTTGGGGTGGGAGTGGCCATGGGGGGATGGGTTGGGGTGGGAGTGGCCATGGGGGGATGGGTTGGGGTGGGAGTGGCCATGGGGGGATGGGTTGGGGTGGGAGTGGCCATGGGGGGATGGGTTGGGGTGGGAGTGGCCATGGGGGGATGGGTTGGGGTGGGAGTGGCCATGGGGGGATGGGTTGGGGTGGGAGTGGCCATGGGGGGATGGGTTGGGGTGGGAGTGGCCATGGGGGGATGGGTTGGGGTGGGAGTGGCCATGGGGGGATGGGTTGGGGTGGGAGTGGCCATGGGGGGATGGGTTGGGGTGGGAGTGGCCATGGGGGGATGGGTTGGGGTGGGAGTGGCCATGGGGGGATGGGTTGGGGTGGGAGTGGCCATGGGGGGATGGGTTGGGGTGGGAGTGGCCATGGGGGGATGGGTTGGGGTGGGAGTGGCCATGGGGGGATGGGTTGGGGTGGGAGTGGCCATGGGGGGATGGGTTGGGGTGGGAGTGGCCATGGGGGGATGGGTTGGGGTGGGAGTGGCCATGGGGGGATGGGTTGGGGTTTGAGGGGCCATGGGGGAATGGGTTGGGGTGGGAGTGGCCATAGGTTGGTTTGGGGAGTGTGTGGGGATGAGGGGTTGTGAGGGATGAGGGCTGGTTTTTAAATTTAATTCTTCCCTTCACGTGCCGGATTACTCCAGCTCACTGCCGAATCTCTGATTCCCATTTAACACCAGTCCATTCGACAAAAATTCAACCTTCAGGCCATTTCAACCTGGGCCAGGTCTGCGAAACTGGTAACTGTCCTAATGCTGTGCTCTTGATGAGGGACAGAAATTTCAGGACGAATTGTTGAACTAAACATATTTAGTGCAATCAATCCATTGTCAAGTCACATTTTACAAAGAATGGAACATACTATGCCTCCCTGCATGCTTAATAAAAATTGGATTATCTGATGTAATGGACAGCAATACACATACAAATTACTTTGAACACTATGTTTCATTTCCGTAATTTGCCATTTCCCCAATATGGGCCGAAGTGCTTTCTAACTGAAGCAGTACAATTGTCACCAATGGAGGGAAACAAGGCAACCAATTTACACACGGCTAGCTCCCAAAAAGAGCAAGTAACTAAAATCACTGGACTACCAGCTTTAGGTGTTGATTAAGAGAAAGATATTAGCCAGGATTATTTGGAGAACTTCCCTGCTTTTCTTAGAATAGTGCCGTTGTAGAGACAATCATGGCCTCATAGTATCATTCTCAGAAATCCAGAGACTCAGGTAATATTCTGGGCTCCTGGGTTCAATACAAACATTGCAGAATTGGGATAGTGTCATTTGATCCTTTAAATTGTGGGCTGTGCTGTGGGCCATATGGTTTTATTCAGGGCTATTCATTTAAGATTGGATTCCCCTACAGTGTGGAAACAGGCCCTTTGGCCCAACCAGTCCACACTGATCCTCTGAAGAGTAACCCACCCAGACCCATTTCCCTCTGACTAATGCACCTAACACTACAGGCAATTTAGCATGGCCAATTCACCTGACCGGCACATCCTTGGATTGTGGGAGGAAACCGGAGCACCCAGAGGAAACCCACACAGACACGGGGAGAATGTGCAAACTCCACACAGACAGTTGCCCGAGGCTGGAACCGAACCTGCGACCCTGGTGCTGTGAGGCAGCAGTGCTAAGCACCGAGCCACTGTGCTGCCCCCAGCTCAGCTATTTTATTGCTCAAAAAGCCAGAGGGTTCAAATTAAAGCAACTCAGGAAACTTGAATAAGGGATTATATTCTCCATTGAAAGGAACCTCTCCCCAAACTAATGTTCCTCTTTAACCACTCCACAGGATAAATGACTGCCCCTGCTGTCTCAGTTGACAGATGAAAAACTACTGCTAAAGTGAAGCTCGGTTTTTATTAAAGTCAATTAACATTCGAAAGACATCATATTCAACAAAGACCTCACACTCATTTCCACCTGATTAAATAACACAAATCTGATAACTAATAAAAGACAGAGAGTTGGGATATGGGAGTAATTTCAGGATGGTAACCTGTAACTAGTGGAGTGTCACAGAGCTCAGTGCTGGGGCCACAGTTATTTGCAGTAGATATGAATGTCTTGGATGAGGATGTGAATGCACTATTGCCAAGTTTGTAGATGATACGTGGGAATGCAAGTAGTGAGGATAACACAAAGAGGCTGCAGAGGGATACAGACAGGTTAGGTGAGTGGGCAAAAACATGGCAGATGGAATAGAGTGTGGGAAAATGTAAGGTGGTGAACTTTGGCAGGAAGAAAAGAGCAGTTATTTAAATTGGGGAAGACTGCAGAATGCTATAGAACAGACAGATTTTAGAGTCCTTGTGCATATATCATTAAAAAGCCAGCATCCAAGTTCAGTGGGTAATAGGAGAGGCAAATGCACCTGGCCATTACTTCAAATGGAACGGAGTATAAAAGTAGAGAGGTTTTGCTAAAACTATATAAGGCACCAGTTGGACCACAGCTGGAATACTGTGAAAAGCTCTGGGCCCCTTATCGAAGGAAAGATAGACTGACATTGGAGACAGTCCAGAAAAGATTCACTCGACTGATCCCAGGGACAGTGGGACTGTCTTATGAGGAGAGGTTGAGTAGGTTGGGCCTGAACTCATTGGAGTTGAGAAGAATGAGAGGAGACCTTATTGGAACATATAAAATTCTTATGTGACTTGGCAGGGGAGATATGGAGAGATTATCTTCCCTTGTGGGAGAGTCTCAGACCAGAGGGCATCATCTCAGAATAAGGGCTCGCGCATTTAAGACAGAGATGAGGAGGAATTTCTTCTCTCTGAGGGGAGTGAATCTGTGGAATTCTTTACCACAGAGGGCTGTCAAGGCTGCGTTATTATTCAAGGTTGAGATAGACAGACTTTTAATCAGGAAGGGAATCGAGAGTGTATGGGGGAAAAGGCAGGAAAGTGGAGTTGAGGATGATCAGATCAGTCATGATCTCATTGAATGGTGGGGCAGATTCGATGGGCTGAATGGCCCACTCCTGCTGCTATGTCTTCTGGTCCTTATAAAAGCACACCACTACATTACTTGTGTAAAACATCATGGTAACAAAAGTGATGACTTGCTGAATAAAAAAAAGGTCACACATACATTTTCACAAAGACAGCGCCCATTTAAGATTGGAGGGTGTGAGTTCAATTCCCACACCAGATGAGTTTACCATGACAAACTCTCCTTCTCAACCTGTCCCCTCACCTGAGGCCAGGCGACCCTTAGGTTAAACCACCACCAGTTGTCTCTCCTTAATGAGAGAGCAAAATCCCTGTCATTATTTGATAGCTCCTAACATGTTCTTTACATTTTTAATAACGTTACAATGTGCATCATATATTTGATGAATACATTTTAAGCTTTAAAGCTGAGAACTCAATCAGTATTAAATTGGTCGTGCTGTTCCAAAGTACACCTTGGACCCAAATGTTTCATGAATCATGTATCTTTAAGAGTTTTAAAACAGGATGTATATTTCGGGTAACGTACTGTTGTTGAGACAATTTTGCAAGAATGCTTTCCCCTCAAGGTGCCCTCTACCATCATTTTTTTATCATCAATTTAATTATAGAGTGCTTTGGCTAACAATACACTCCTTATTACCAGTTGCCCAATTTTTATCTGACATTTACTTTCAACTCATCCTCAAGCCAAAGACCACTTTACCAGAAGTCATAAAACAATAGCAACCTCCCCCCAATTCAGGGGGCAAGTGGAGAGTTGGATCAAAAGTTGATTTCCCAGGTTTTGGTCAGTGCTACTGAAAGTTTGATTGGAAAAGCTTCATCACTAAATGGCTTACGTTAAGGATGGAAAAAGGATTGCAACTTTAAAAACAGGATTTTGGGATGTTTAACACCCTTTGGACACTGGTTAATGGATTTGTACTAAGTTAACTGGTTTATTTGAAACAGTTTTAATGAGTGTGTTTGAACAGTGCAACCAAAGGAACTTCATAGAAAGACATGAACCAGTGCACTACAAGACAGAGTTAACTTCTAGGTATCTGGCTTCTTTATATTTCCAGACAACCCAATCAAACTTTGTGCAATGCTATACAACGAAGGACAACAAGTGATAAAGAGTGCACTGCAAATGTAATGTCTGCCATCCCACTCTCCCCTTTGAAAAGTGGAAGATCAATGTAGAACTCTACACTGGAACTTCATGGACCAAAAAATCTTGGACGTAATGCTTTCTGAGTTTGGAATTGTGGGCTAAGTGCTGGATTTAACATCAGTGCCCTGGGTCGGTGAGAAGGGTTTCTGTTCCAATGGTGTGATAATCTGCCTGCTGTTTCTTTTCTCTTACTTTACCATCTACGCTGGACTGCTGCTCCTCTCAAACCGCAAGGCCTTAAATTGGCACTCCTGTGCCAACAGGTTGCCTGCTTTCTTTCAAGGGACCCATCTCTGTGCCAACTAAAGGGACCACTCTGTAAAAACTCTGTAAAAAGCTAGGAATGGTGCAGCAAGTAACTCCCCTCCTGACTCCCCACAGCCTGTCTACAAGGCCCAACTCAGGACTGTGATGGAATACTCCCCACTTGCCTGGATGGGGGCAGCTCCAACAACACTCAAGAAGCTCAACACCATCCAGGACAAAGCAGCCCCCGCTTGATTGGCACCACATCCATAAGCTTCCACTCCCTACCCCACTGATGTTCAGTAGCAGCAGTGTGTACTATCTACAAGATGCACTGCAGACATTCACCAAAGATCCTCAGACAGCACCTTCCAAACCTACGGCCACTTCCATCTAGAAGGACAAGGGCAGCAGGTACATGGGAACACCACCCCCTGCAAGTTCCCCTCCAAGCCACTCACCATCCTGACTGGGAAATATATCGCCGTTCCTTCAGTGTGGCTGGGTCAAAATCCTGGAATTCCCTCCCTCAGGTGAAAATAAAACCTTCCCTCTGGTGCCAGGCTTGGGAGCTAGAAACAGCTTCTCAGCCCGGAGATAGAGTGCAGGTGGAAGCTCTCTCCTTTGAGTGGAGAAGAGGGCAAAAAGGAGCAGATAAAATCTAACTTGCACATGTCCAACCATTTCGTCTTACTAGCCAAACCAAACAAGAGTGGCTTCACTGCTTTTTGAAGTCATCCTTCTTTTTCTCCATGAACCTTATGTGTCTTTGTGTTCGTTCCGAGAGGATAATTCCACTGAAGGTAATGAGACAAGTCGCCCCACAAGTGCCTGCACCTTCGTCATGCGTGCAGTATAAGTCAGCTTTAATGGGTGCACCCTGACAGGCCAGGATGGCAGGTGAACCCTGGGACCCCCATTTATTTACACTTGCCAACCCAGAGCAGCGCTGTAATAAGTTTTGATCTGGACTAAAACTGACCTACAAGTGCTCCAACAACAAAACTAGTCAATTCATCACTTTACAAACAAGTATACGTTTCATATTTTGACAATGTATATATTACACATGGAGCTGGTGACAATCTGAAAGCACCAGCCTCTGTCTATTATGCAGCTGTTACACTGCAACATTTTGAAAATAAATGGGTACCAATGTGTCTCTATAAAGTGATAGTCCCTGCAGATGGATTTTGTTTCCGATCGGTTTTAATTTTTGAAATGCTTTGCTCTTGTTAGGGTCTCTCTACCTTGCCTGCAGAGGTCAAGTTTCTCATCATTGCAGTTACCAAGAGTGACTTCTTGCCAGCAGCCTGTTCTTTATGTGCCTCCTCTCATTGAAGATGCCGCACAACACAGCTTGGGAAGACTCACTTGGCTGGACCAGCCTGAAATCACAGACGAGGCTGACAATCGCTGGTCAAGCCTGGAAGTGGTCAGGGTTTTGTTGCTGACACTCGCGTTCCAGGTTGAAGCACTCAGGTGCTCCTTACAGCGCCTCCTGTCTGTGAAACAGGCCATTAACCAATGCAAACTTTTGCTCCATTACTCAATATTGTCATATAATCTGCACCCACTGAAATCTCCTATGGCAGAAACAGTGGTCGTCTGGGACTCTCTGGAATCCCTTTTGGGATTCTGTGCTTGGAACAGCCATTCATTTCCCCGGAATTTTACTAACGTTGACATCTTTGGAGTTGTCAATTTGCTCTTTTCTTGTTCTCCAACAGCTAATGTCAAAATTTAAAATTTTTCACAAACATCATTGAGAAACTTGAAAGGGTTCAGAAAAGATTTACAAGGATGTTGCCAGGGTTGGAGGATTTGAGCTATAGGGAGAGGCTGAATAGGCTGGGGCTGTTTTCCCTGGAGTATTGGAGGCTGAGGGGTGACTTTATAGAGGTTTACAAAATTATGAGGGGCATGGATAGGATAAACAGACAAAGTCTTTTCCCTGGGGTCGGGGAGTCCAGAACTAGAGGGCATAGGTTTAGGATGAGAGGGGAAAGATATAAAAGAGACCTAAGGGGCAATTTTTTCACACAGAGGGTGGTACGTGTATGGAATGAGCTGCCAGAGGAAGTGGTGGAGGCTGGTACAATTGCAATATTTAAAAGGCATTTGGATGGGTATATGAATAGGAAGGGTTTGGAGGGATATGGGCCGGGTGCTGGCAGGTGGGACTAGATTGGGTTGGGATATCTGGTTGGCATGGACAGGTTGGACCGAAGGGCCTGTTTCCATGCTGAACATCTCTATGACTCTATAACTTACATCTTGTTTGCATTTTAAAAAGGTGCTTTAACAGTCTACATGAAACCCAACTGATTGCCAAGCACTGAGGATCACAGTGAAGATTTCCACTTTAACTTCATTGACCAGAAAATCTAAAAAGTGTACTTGATGTGTTTATACTTTTGCTGTTGATTGTGCGCAGTGACTTCCCTTTCACTGAACCATGTCTCACCGTTTTGAGGAAAGAAACTTTGCGAGTGTTTATCTGGGGTGGAGACACTGCTCTTTCAGCTCCACAAGATGCATTTCACCATTGGGCTGTCACTGGGTGAGTAATCCAGAGGCCCAAGGCCAATACAGGTCCCACCACGTCAGCTGGTGGAATTTAAATTCAATAAATAGATCTGGAAGTCGAAAGCTAGCCTCAGTGATGGTAACCGTGACAACTATCATCGATTGCTGTAAAAACCCTTCTGGTTCACTAATGTCCTTTCAGGGAAGGAAATCTTAGCTGGTCTGGCCTCCACGTGACTCCAGACCCACAGCAATTTGGCTGACTTTCAACCACCCTCTGAAATGACTGAGCAAACCACTCAGTTCAAGGGGAAATTAGGGACAGACAATAATTGTTGGTCTTGCCAGTGATGACCACATCCCATGCCAGAATAAGTGCAGGGCAAGAGGATATTGGGTCAATCCCTCACTTCCCTTGGTTGCTACCTTGAGCTACACTGACCAAGTCAATGGGTCCTCCAGCCCGGTGGGAAATGGTACTGGGGGGGGGGGTGGAATTAGTGGCGGACACCTGGGGGAGAAAGCTTCCAACATTCAGCTGGAGAATAAAACAGTTCATCCAATACAGGATGCTGGTCAGGCAGTGTGACAGGTCAGAGGCAATGAAGGCGTTTACAGAGGTAGTGATGAGACAGAGCAGACATATTGGTGGAAACTGATGTGTGCCTGGAAGTCCCCAAGTAGCATCATGGAGCTGGGAGACTCGGGGAGGATTCAAGAATAGATCCTTGGGTTTGGGCTGGGTTCTGTAGATCATCCACTGGGGATGCTTTCAGCTGCGAATGAATCCTCCCTGTGTACAGCAGTCACTGGGAAGTAGCTGGAAGTGTTTGAACGGACAATGTACCCTCCTATATCCTGATAGCTTATGGTGACAGATTTTGCCCCATCTTGTCAATGGGAAAGCCCTGACAAGCATGGCTTCCAAATCACCCACTTTAATCAGAAACAGGACCCCCCCGGTGTCCGGTTCCTGAGCTGCATCAAGTTGTAATGACTGCAGAGTGTCAAAGTGCTGGCTGATTGATATGGCAAGCTGTCAGCCTGAAGGATGTTGTGGATCTGGCTATTTCAATCAGCACTTTTATGTCATGTCCTAGCCCTTTGTGTTCATTAGGGTCATGTGTTCAACACAAGGAAACCACTTCCCCATGATCTTCACTTGAGGGACTCTTGCAATGAAGATGTGTTGTTTTTCCTTTTATCAAAAATAAGATGTAACCCAGTGTAGCCCTCCTCAGAGTTGATCAATAGTTAAGATTACAGGTAAATGTGAGGTGTGTTGCACAATCAGGGCATGACTTACTGGTAAGGCCTTGGGGAGTGTTGGTGAAGAGAGAGACCTAGGGCTGCAGGTTCCTTGAAAGTAGTATCACAGTTGGACAGGGTGGTTTGGTATTTGGCATGCTTGCCTTTATCGATCAGAGCATTGAGTTAGAACGTCATGTTATGGCTGAACAAGACATTGGTGAGGCTACCTTTGGAGTACTGCATCCAATTCTGAGCACCCTGCTATAGGAAGGATGTTACTAAACTGGAAAGGGTGCCAAAATGGTATAGAGGATGCTACTGAGACTGGAAGGCTTGCGTTGTAAGGAGAAGCTGGATAGGCTGCATTTTTTTCCCTGCAACGTAGCAGGCTGAGGGGTGATCTTACTGAGGCACATCAATAAGGTGAATATCCAGGGTCCTTTTTCCCAGGGAAGGGGAGTCCAAAATAGAGGGCATAGGTTTAAGGTGAGAGGGGAAAGATTTAAAAGGGACCTGAGGGATAACATTTTTCATGCAGAGGGTGGTGCCTATGTGGAACGAGCTGCCAGAGGAAGTGACAGAGACGAGTACAATTATAGCAGTTAAGAGACATTTGGACAGGTACGTGGTTTAGAGGGATATGATCCAAACGTAAGAAAATGGGACTAGTTCCATTTAGTTGGAAACCTAGTGGGCATGGATGGGTTGGGCCAAAGGGTCTGTTTCTGTGCTGTGTGCTCTATTACTGTAAGTTTCAAAGGTGAGGCATATGATACAAAGTGACTGGTGTGCACATCAGTGCTGCAGGCACTCAGGATGTGGCTGTTAAACAAGGGCTGACCAATTGGTAAAGGTTAGTGCAAGTACCGGGAGGCTCATGTGGTACAGTGGTAGTGTCCCCACCTCTGGACCTAGGTGCTCCTGGGTTCAAGTCCCACCTGCTCCAGTGGTGTGTCATAACATCCCTGAACAGGTTGGTTAGGAAAATATCTGGCACTGGTGCCGGTGAGATCCCTTTGCAACTTGAATCTGGATCTTCGAGAGAGATGAGGTGAATCTCAGCAAAACAAAGAAAGTGCAGGCCTTTTTGAACAACAACACAAGGCCGAGAGCTCCGATATTTCTCAAATGGGTGGTTTCTGGGTGTGCCATTTCCGAACCATGTTTTTGACAGAAGCAAGGTGCTCCTGGGACATGTTCTGAATGGGGTTGTTTTTAAAAAAACAGTCCGTCTTGGAATACCTCAGAATAGCTGCATATACCACACTATCACCCAGCTTGTTGTCTTAGACAGGAAATTGGGTGTAACACGTGGAGTTGAAGGGTATCTTGTAACTACAGTAACCAGTGATGCAGAACCATCAGAGCCAATTTCGCAGCAAACATGTTCGATTTCTTTAATTGAGGTGTTCAAAACGGAGGGGATTGGGCCGAGTAAGAAGGGGAGAAACTGTTCCCATTGGTGGAAGGGTCAAGAATGGGAGGGTCACAGGTGACTGATGAGAGAAGCAACGGCGAGACAGAGAGAAGCCTCATACAGTGTGTGGTTGGGGTGTGGAATACGCTGCCTGAGAGTGTGGGGGGAAGCAGTATCAGAGCAAGACTTTCCAGAGGGAACTGGATTGCTATCTTGAAAAGGGTAAAATGTGCTGGGTTACCGCGAGAAACCAGGAGAATGGTACCAACTGAAGTGTCCATTTGGACAGCCTGCGTTGACAAAATAGGCTGAATGGCCTTCTTCGGTGCTGTTACAATTCTGACATGCCATCAGAAATGGCAACTTGGGGATGGATGTATGAATCACTGGAGACAAGACATTGCATGTGCTTGAGGGGATGAGGGAACTTGGGCCTGCGCTTCCCAAAACCCTTCCCCACTGGGGACTTTCCTCCCTTGGATCTGTTCAGGTCTGTTGCCAGAGAGCTGAACAGGGTCCGGAACTCACTGCCTGAAAGGGTGAGGGAGTTCAAAACTCTCAAAACAATGAAGCAGCATCTAGATGTTCACTTTTGTTGCCATGGCCTCCCGGGCTATGGGCTAAGAGCTGAAAAATGAAACATTGGTGCACTCTGATCTTTGTTGACCACTGAAGACACAGTGAGCCAAATGGCCACCTTCTGTGGTATAATTGTCTATGAGTCCACGAGCTTGGTATTTGTCGCAAGTATTGCTCAGGCTTGGCCAATAGAGCACTTCTCTTCCCTTCCTCAGGTTCGATTCAGTTCCCTGATGGCTTCAGTATCTCGTTTCTCATCTCCATAGCATTAAGGACTCCATTTCTTTTGCACAAGATGCCATTTTGGGCTCTCACTTCATCTCACTTCATCACTTGCGAGAGCAAGAAGTATGCGTCGTCCAGTACTTTATCATTCGATCAAGCAGTGATCAAGGTAATAGGAGGAAACCTGACCGACCATGACCCTTTCCAGGCTTACACTGATGTTTGTAAGCTCAGAGGTTCACGCCGTGGCAAGGGTAAATAGAGTTTGACATCTGAGGACTAAGACACGGGCTCATCCCACCTCATCCCAATCTCCATCTCATTAGGATCCAAGTGCTGCTCAAATTTAATATTAGAAGGAAGCTGAGATGACAAAAAATAAGTGAAGGTGGAGACATTTTTGAACTTTCTGCTGTATTGGTTAAATCCCTCACATAAATTATCCATTGATGCATAATTGAAATCCTTTGCTTCAAAATAAAGCATAAATCACCTGTGAATGTTAACATTGAATCCCTACAGTGTGGAAACAGGCCCGTCGGCCTAATGAGTCCACAGGGATCCTCCAAAGAGTAACCCACCCAGACCCAGTCCCCTTACCCCATATTTACCCCTGACTAATGCACCTAACCTACACATCCTGAACACTATGGGCAATTTAGTCCAGCCAATTCACAAAATCTGCATGTTTTTGGACTGTGGGAAGAAACTGGAGCAAACCAACACAGACACGGGAAGAACATGCAAACTCCACAGAGACAGTCACCCAAGGCTGGAATCGACCCTAGATCCCTGGTGCCATGAAGCCACAGTGCTAACCACTCTGCCACCCAGGAAAACAGTGCTCAAGGCTGGGATAACCTTCATATAGAGCCATATAATTTATTTTTAGGACAGCTCAGTGTATTTTACTTATAAATTACTTGTTTTTATTTTCGAAGGGATACTACACAGGGTTATGAAGCTAAATGTGGGAGCTAGTTTGCATATTGCAAAGTGCCACTGATGTCACTGAGCAAATCTTCTATTTTCAGTGATTTGGTTGAAGTGACCGATTTTGATCAGGAGACCAGGTAAACCCGCCTGGGCAATCACACTTGCCCTTCCTTTCCTCCCCTCCCTCTTCACTGTCCAACACCCCAGACACACCTTCCGGGCGAAACAACTTGTCATCCTTTCAATCGAGTCGACTGCATTAAAAACCGAAAGAACTGTGGATGCTGTAAATTAGAGGTTGCTGGAAAAGCTCAGTAGATCTGGCAGCATCTGTGAAGAGAATTCAGAGTTAACGTTGACCCTTCTGTTTTTGATGGTCTAATGCATTCACTGCTCACAATGTGGTCTCCTTTACATTGGCGAGACCAAACACAGACTGGGTGACCACTTTGCGGGACACCGGCATCTCCAAATCTTTTCTCTTGAGGTACTTGACAGCCTTGAAGGTTCAATATTGAACTCCATTACTTCAGAAACTGACTGCCTTGTGTCTGTTTTCCAGTTTTAGACCATTCTCTCCCCCTCCCTCAGCACTTAGTCTTGTTTGTGGCTTGTTCGCTTTGCTGCCCATACACAGGGCCCATTCTCTCCCTTTCACCCCTTCATTCACATCCAGCTTACGTCTCTTCTTCTCTTTCTCTCCCATTACCAATCCCCTTGTCTTCTCCACTGGGACTCCACACCACCTGCTTGCCCATTGCCTCTGACAAAAATAATTCAGAAACCATTTACCAACAACTTTCAGCTCTGAAGGAGAGTCAGACCAGACTTGAAAGATTAACTCTGTTTCTCTCTCTCTCTCTCTGTCTCTCTCTGTCTCTCTCTCTCTGTCTCTCTCGCTCTCTCTCTCTCTCTGTCTCTCTCTCTTTCTCTCTCTGTTTCTCTTTCTCTCTCTCTCTGTCTCTCTCTCTCTCTTTCTCTCTGTCTCTCTCTCTCTCTCTCTATACAGATGCTGCTGAGTTTCTTTAGTATTCCCTGTGTTGGTTTCAGATGTCCAGCATCTGCAGGATTTTGCTTCTGACCAGGTAAACTGCCCGCATTTCCCGAAATAATGGTACTGGGTTCATTCTGTGTGGGCGTCACCCATCAGAAATGGGAGTTGAACCTCGCTTTTGAGTGTTTGATCATGGTTCAAAGCTTCAATGACAACATAAAATAGAAAGTGTGAATGGATCAGCTTACATCATCACACCAGAAGGTACAGCAGATGTTCACAACACAGCGCAAAAGAAAACTCACAGTCAACCTGATACCATTTCCAAACAATGAGTGGTTAGGGTCTGGAATGCACTGCCTGGGAATGTGGGGGAGGCAGAGTCATCCAAGACATTTAAAAGGAATTTTTAAAAATTCATTCATGGGACATGGGTGTCACTATTTGGCCAGTATTTCTTGTCCCGTCCCTAGTTGCCCCCCTTGAGAAGGTGGGGGTGCGCTGCCTTCTTGAACCACTGCAGTCCATGTGCTGTGGGTAGACCCACAATGCCCTGAAGGAAGGAATTCCAGGATTTTGACCCAGCAACACTGAAGGAACAGCGATATATTTCCAAGTCAGGGTGGGGAGGGACTTGGAGGGGAACTTGCAGGGGGTGGTGTTCCCCTGTATCTGCTGCCCTTGTCCTTCTAAGGTGGGATTGGTCATGGGTTGGGAAGGTGCTGTCTGAGGATCTTTGGTGATTTTCTGCAGGGTATTTTGTAGATAGCACACACTGCTGCTACTGAGCATCGGGGGTGAAGGGAATGAAATGGTTATTTGAAAGGAATAATGTGCAGCGTGATGGAGAGAAGCCAGGTGAATGGCCATAAGGCCTTAAAATGAACGCAATGAGGCCATTCAGCCCATGGAGTCTGCTCTGCCACTTGACCATGACTGGTACATTTCTTCATCCCATTCTCCTGCCTTCTCCCCATAGCCCTTGATTCCCCTTACGAATCAAGAACCTATCTTGTGAGGAACTGAGATGTTCATTTGGAGAGCTGCTACAGACACAATGGGCTGAATGGACTCCTTCTGTGTCAGAACAATTCTGCGATGCTGTCACCCAAGTCTCACACGATCATATTCTTTTTCATCGACAAATTCAGCTGAGGCGCAACTCCGACCACAAGCAATTTAAAGAGGCGCGTTCGTTTTCTTTGTCTACTTCAGAGCAGTTTTCCAAACCTGCGAAGTTTTGGATGTACAAATCCCAGCTGACAAAAGGCCTTAAATTATTCTAATTGCATTTGGGAAGATTTACCAGCTGTGCTTCAGCAATCAAGCAACACCAGCATTAAATGACTCATAAAACTTTTACAATACAGTGAAACATTCAAATTGATTTTTTTTTCCCCTTCCGCTTACAAAATAAAGAACCTACAAAGGGGCACGAGAAATTTGTACACAGACTATTGGGATAATGTGACAATCAAGCTGTCAAGAGTAAGTCAATAGGACAGGGAAATAGGCTGAGTTTAAACAGAGGCCTCACTGCATCCTCCAGCATTTACACAAAATCTACCTGTTAGTCGTCTGCAACTGCTCACCAATGAGGCAATGCAAGTGCTCGACAATCCAATCAAGTCCATGGCGAACATGCTTTGCATTAACTTGCTTTGAAGCTTCAATAGGTATCTGTTTTTTGAGGCCAAAGGATCTGTGATGTTGATAGCTGGACCATGAGGAAGGAATTATTACTTTCTGGCGTTGATAGAAGTAAGCAATTTTATCTTGTAGTCACAACAGAAATTGGTAAACAGGCATAAAAATTCCCAAGGTAACACTATCATTTCCTCGGCATATTAAAATTGCAAGCACTCTTGGAAGGTGTGCAGGAAAAAGAACCCTGTTAGATTCAGCTAACTCACCAGACAAGACATTAAACCAAGGCTTCAGCAGATTTCTCAATGGATTCTGCAGCAGTAAATTTTGAAAGAATTGCAAGAGAGTTATCCTAAAAGCCCTTGTGACCATTTATCCCTCTCCCAATATCACAAAAACAGATCATATGGTCATTATCATGTTGCTTTTGGTGGGAGCTTGCTGTGTGCAAAATGGCTGCTGTGTTGTCGACATGATTGCGCTAACTGTGAACAGCACCACTAGGTGGCGCAGTGCCTGCGTGGAAACGGAGGCATGCCATCATCTCACAGTCACAAAGTGGCAGCTGCCAGCAACCTCCATACGTGTTTTCTGTTTAACGCTATTTTCTAGCGGTTGAGACCCACACAAGGCTTTTCTGGAGCTGCCCACTCCAGCCCTCTCCCTCCACCCAGCCAGAAACCCACAGATTGTGCATCTGACAAGCAAGCAACTGCCCACTCCCATGCACTCGCACCGTGGCAAGTTCCAAACACTATTGGACACAGCTGGCCTCCATATTGGTGAGTGATTGGCCAGTTGGCAAGGTCAGAGAGGGGAAGAGGCATTCCTGATGAAGGGCTTTTGCCCGAAACGTCGACTCTCCTGCTTCTTGGATGCTGCCTGACCTGCTGTGCTTTTCCAGCACCACACTCTCGACTCTGATCTCCAGCATCTGCAGACCTCACTGTCTCCTCAGAGAGGCGAAGGTCCGCTGGCTACCAAGTGGCAAGGTGGGCTGATTAAGAGACCTATCTCAACGCTCCAGAACTTCAACTCAATCATGATAACGCCATAAAAAATATACGAACAAAAAAGAAGGAACAAGAGTAGACCACTCGGCCCTTCTAGACTGTTCTACCATTCTATAAGATCGCGGCTGATCGGATTTTAACCTCATCTCTACATTCTTGCATATCCCCCGATAATCTTTCATCCCCCTTGGTCATCAAGAATCTGTCTCCCTCTGCCTTAAACACATTGAAAGATTCTGCATCCACTGCCTTTTGAGGAAGGGAATTCCAAAGACTCACAACCCACTGAGAGAAAAAAATGTTTCCTCATCTCCATCTTAAATGAGAGCCCCCTATATTTTAAAACAATGACTCTTAATTCTAGATTCTCCCACAACAGGAAACAACTTTTCCACATCCACCCGATAAAGTCCCCCTCAGGATTTTATGTGCCACCTCTGACTCATCTAAACTCCAGAGGATACAGGCCTAGCCTGTCCAGTCTTTCCTCATAAGGCAATCCACTTGTTCCAGGGATTAGTCCAGTAAACGGTTAGCAAACTGCTTCCAATACATTAACATTCCTCCATCAGTACGATGTCTACTACTGTACATTCTTGATGTGGTCTTGCCAATATCCCGTAAAAACAAAATAAACTGCCCTTTCAGCCTCATACCCACACAATCCCCATTCCCCATACATGTCACCTCATGCCCTCTAACCTTCCTGACTGCACCCAAGCCCTTTATTTCATCTCATGTCCCTCCACCAGGAGTGCATTGGAATAGTCAAACCTAGAGGTAATGACGGCATCAATGAGGGCTTCAGCAGTGGATGAGCTAAGAGCAGGATGAAGTCAGGCCTTGTGGAAAAGGGGTAGCCTTAGTGATGGCACAAGTTGGATGGTTATCTCAGGGTCAAACAGGATGGTTGTGAGCAGAATGGTTCAGTCTTAGACAGTTACCTGGACAGAGGGATGGAGTCAATGGCAGAAGGGTAGGGTTTGTGAAGACAATGGCTTCAGTCTTCCCAATATTGAATTGGAGGAACTTTCTCCCCGTCCAGTCTGTTGGATAAGCGGTCTGATAATTCAGCGTGTGTGTGTGTGGTGCTCCAGAGAGAGAGTTGGTGAGGGGCAGAGTATAGATGAGAAATAGAAGGGGCATCAGGAGGGATTGACGGGGAAATACCAGAAGGAATGGGAGTGCGAGCAGAAGCGGGAGAAACCACTGTAGGTGATTTGTTGGCTAAGATGAGAAGGATAAGAATGGAACCAGGAGAAAGGGCAGTTTCCCCCCCCCCACCACCCTCCCCAGTCACCTGGACAACAGTGGGGAGGTGTTGGAGGAGGATGGTATGGTCACCATGACAACTGTTGCGGATAGATCGAGGAGAGAAAGTTTACCTTTGCCCCGGTCACGCACAATGTCATTGGTCACTTTAACAAGAGCTGTACTGAGGCAGGGAGGGAAACCTGACTGGAAGGATTCCAACAGGGGCTTCAGGGAAGGATGGGAACGGATTTGGGAGGTGACAACACATTCAAGGACTTTGGACAGGGAAGGGAGGTGGGAGATGGAGTAGCAGACGAGCATACAAATTACATCCAGCTGGCTTACAATGCCACAATCTCCCTCTTGTTGAAATTTGGGATGTTATGATCAAATAGATAATGCTCCAGTTGTATCCCACATGAGCAAAGACATGCATAATGAGCATTCCTGTCTAAACCCGATATGAGTTGCTGCTGATTTATAAGTATTTTAAATGGCTTCAGTTACAATATTATCGTGAAGACTGTCATAGTGAGTGAAAGGCGCCTGGTTCTCCATTTTTATGTTCGCCAACAATTCCGAACCTTACTTTATCACAAACCTGGACAATAAATCTGTAATTTGACAATTTAAAGAGGAAAAATTGAGTCATTTATCTTATTCTGGAATCAGTCAAAGCTCAGTCTCTGCGTTGCTCAACTTTAAATTTTCAGATGATTTGTCCTGAGTTGGGGCCCATTATATTCAATCGTTCCTTGCAATCACTGGATGATTTTGATTGCATCTAACAGTTCAAGCAGTTGAAAAATCTCAGTTCACGACATTCTCTGAAGCACCATTCTGTAACACACACACACACATCAAACAATGGCTATTTCACCAAAATCCAGATGAACTCAGAATGTTACCACAGTGTGAGGTCTTTTCAAAGTCTGCAGCACACAAACAAATCTCTTTGTTAGCTGCTCCATGTCTGTCCCAAAACAAGTTATGCTTTCCCAATTTCAAGGTGCTTTGCATCAACAACCTCCTCCTGGGGTCAGATGTTTCCCCACCCCCCTCACCTCTCATTTCCAATCTTTGCCAATCCTCCAAACTACCTCCACTCTTCCCTCCCTCAGCCTTTTCACAGTTCCAATTGCTGACAAGATGCTCACTCATGACATTACTCTTCAGCCCCAATCCACTTCCATTTCGAAACCTGCCTATGACCATCCCTGGAATGACCTCTCACCCAGGCACCCTCCAAATCGCAAACCATTGAGCCATCGACCTGCACGACCTTTCTGCAGCTCGCAACCTGCCTGAGCACACCGACACCTCATCTTTAATATCCCAGACCCCTGATACAACCGGCTCTCTCTCTCTCTCTCCCCCATCCCTCCCCCTCTCTGTCCACCTCCCCCCTGTCTGTCTCTCTCACTCCTCTCTCTCTCTCCTCCACCTCTCTC
>NC_057752.1:1911993-1931476 GCF_004010195.1 Chiloscyllium plagiosum
CTCTCTCTCTCTCTCTCTCTCTCTCTCCCCCCTCCTTGTTGGCTGTTCCATCAGTACACCCCTCAGTGTCACTGCCTGACCAGACCTGTCTATTTAAACACCTCGACCTGCTAAGATAGTCCACTGTTGGCGACTCTCTCTCTCTCTCTCTCTCTCCCCCCTCCTTGTTGGCTGTTCCATCAGTACACCCCTCAGTGTCACTGCCTGACCAGACCTGTCTATTTAAACACCTCGACCTGCTAAGATAGTCTACTGTTGGCGGATCAGTCTGGAACGTTAAGGTAGCTCTGAGTTTCTTTCCTGCACTGTGATCCACAATCCTCTCCATCTTCAGGAAATGCAAAAAGCTTGTGGATTTGAGTTAAACTTGAGGATATAATGGCCAATGAGGAATGTGCTTTCACCTTTCGATCTTCACAGAGTTACAGAGTTATTACGGTGCAGAAGGAGGGCATTCGGTCCATCATATCTGCACTGGTTCTATCCCCTCCTGCCTTTCCCCCGTATCCCTGTACCCCATTTCTATCCTAATAACCATCCAATGCCCCTCTTGAATGCCTCAATGGAACCTGCCTCCCCCACATTCCCAGGCAGTACATTCCAGATCCTAACTACTCGCTGGGGGAGAAAGGTTTTCCTCACCTCCCCCTCACTTCATCCCCTTCAATCTCTGTCCCTCTCGTTCCTGTCCCTTTTCCATGTGGGAACAGTTTCTCCCGATCTACTCTGTCCAGCCCCCTCTCCCCATGATGTTGGAACCCTCTCTCAGATCTCCCTCTCAGCCTCCTTCTCCCCAAGGAGAACAGTCCCAACCTCTTCAATCTCTCCTCCTCACTAGAAAGCTGCTCCTATTCTGTCCCTGAGCTGATCGAATGTTAAGCTGACAAAAGAGATGAGAGGCAGTCTGGAATTGAACTCACGCTGAAAAGGGAGAGAAACTCCTGAGAGGCCTTTCCTTCCTCGTATCCCTGTGCTATTCCCGGGCAGAAAATCGAAATCCGAAGAATTTGGCAAGTTAGCCAGTGCAATTCTGTGTGGCTCACCTCTTCTCTCTTCAACGACTAAAATATACACCTTGTCCTTCATAGAACATTCCAGCACAGTACAGGCCCTTCAGCCCTCGATGTTGCGCTGACCTGTGGAACCAATCTAAAGCCCATCTAACCGACACTCTTCCATTTTAGTCTATATGTTTATCCAATGAGCATTTAAATGCCCTTAAAGTTGGCGAGTCTACTACTGTTGTAGGCAGGGCGTTCCAAGCCCCTATTACTCTCTGAGTAAAGAAACTACCTCTGACATCTGTCCTATATCTATCACCCGTCAATTTAAAGCTATATCCCCATGTGCTAGCCATCACCATTCAAGGAAAAAGGCTCTCCCTGTCCACCTTATCTAACCCTCTGATTATCTTATATGTCTCAATTAAATCACCTCTCAACCTTCTTCTCTCTAACGAAAACAGCCTCCAGTCCCTCAGCCTTTCCTCATAAGACCTTCCCTCCAATGATCAAAATCGATGGCTCCGCAGGGAATAAAGTCTCAGGTTTTGGTTCCTGCAGTGAAGGGATCTGTTGGGAGCGTTTTCCAAAAGCTGTCAGTCACCTCTGAAGAAATGCTCATGAGAGAAACCGCAGTTACTGTTGCAATGGGAAAGGTACCATGCAATTTATCAGTTGCTCGGCCTCCTGGGGAGTTGCATAAATGGTCAATGTTTTTTCCACCAATAACACAGTTACACCTTCCCAGGGCAAGGTTGGTTCTGTCATAAAACAAAACACAGTTGAGTTAACATCTAACGCATATGAGTTTTGTGTATGAAATACTGCAGCCTCTTATATAATAATCTGGAGACTTATATCATGGCTTTATCAAAACCTTTAATGGATTCTTGTCACATGACTCCAAAATAACAACATAACTTATAATGTTGCGTTTCCTTCTTTAAAGGGAGACAGTGAAGGTTTAATGTCTATTGATAATGTTTGGGAACTGGGGTTCTAAAGGGAAGGACTGGTGTATCACTTGAAGTTCAACTTGTGTTTCTATATTGTGCGTGTTTAGAAGGGGAAAGGTTTTTTTTTTAGTATCCTCTTAGGTTTTTTTGCTCTGAGAGTGGTTGGGGAGTGTCTGGTGACCAATTTTGTCAACGTGCATTTAATGTGCATTTAAACCCCTTGATGTGGACGGTTTGGTGTATTAGAAACAAATTCTGAAGAGTGAGAAAAGAACGGCTTGTTGCTTAGCATCAAGTTGCCCAATGGCACAGGAGGATGCAGAGAGAGACAATTTCGTTTCGAGAGAGAGAGAGAGAGAGAGAGTCCAGGTTCAGCTAGAAGACAGCCTTAGCAACACAACTGCTGTCATTGGCAGCATCATAACAGTTCCACACTGAGGAAAACACTCCAAGTGGCTTCTACATAAACTCCAGAAACACAAGGCCATGGAGACAGAGCTTTGAGGAAGACATGTTGAGAAATAAATGAGCTGAGTTATAGCTTGTTTGAAAGGTCTCAGGAAGAGACATTAACTGAAGATAATACATTGAGTGAATGCAGAGACTTGCTAAAAAGAAATCAGTTACAGACCTTGTAGAATTGGCTTCATTCGGAGACTCACTGATGATGTTCCCTAGCAGGGTGACGAAACGTCTGAGAACAAACCTTCCAGCTCAGTGAGCAAACTTACATCCAGAACCTCAACCTGAGCTCCAAATCTTCTCAAACCTCGCTAACATTACAGAACAGCCCACCAAGTCTGCTTCACCATCCAATAAGGTCGTGGTTAATCTGATCATCCTCAGCCCCACTTTCCTTCCTTTCCCCCATACACCCTCCATCCCCTTCCTGATTAAAAACCTTGTCAGCCTTGATCATCCTCAATGACCCAGCCTCGACAGCCCTCTGTGGTGAAGAATTCCACAGATTCACTCCCCTCTGGGAGAAGAGATTCCTCATTTCTGTTTTAAATGTACGGCTTTTTATTCTGAGATGATGCCCTCTGGTACTAGACCCCCTGAAGGGAAAACAACCTCTCCATATCTCCCCTGTCAAGCTCCCTCACAATGTTTCAATAAGGTCATCTCTCATTCTTCTAAACTGTAATGAGTACAGGCCCAACCTACTCAACCTCTCCTCATAAGACAGTCCCTCCATACATGGTACCAGCCAAGTGAACCTTCCTGAGAAAAAGGGGCCCAGAACCGTTCACACTATGACAGCTGTGGCCTGACTAGTGCCGTGTATAGTTTTAGCGAAACCTCCCTATTTTTATATTCCATTCCCATTGGAATAATGGCCAACATTCCATGGACTTAGATGCTAGCTTTTTATGATTCATGGACAAGGCCCCAAATCTCCATATTGTAGCTTTCTACAGTCCTTTCTGTTCAAATAATATTCAGCTCCTCTACTCTTCCTGCCAAAGTGCGCAGCCTCACATTTCCCACCAAAGTCACGACTTGTGAAGCCAATTGTCATTGGCACCGCTCTCCATTGACTCAGCAGTGTACCGATAATGCAAAGAGTGGGGCTCTTCACACAACAGGGCTGCCTCTGATGGTGCTGTTGCCGACGGAGACATCGTTATGCACGGCCTTCCTGTTGTCGCATTGCCTGGGCTAGCTAAGATGAGGTCCACTGTTCTGTTTTCCTTCCCGCTGTTATTTATTTTTCCATGAAGCCTAATTAGTGAACCTTAATCTTGAAGTGAAACGGAATTCCCTCAAGGTTTCAGTTTCAAAAGCGGTGAAGTCCAATCCATTCAGTCCAAACAAAAGAGATACTGTCTCCTTAATGGCCCTTTACTTGATAGATCATTCATCTGAGCTTTAATCTAGTTATTAATGCAATAAAACTTTCATTTGCTCAGTTTTAAAAGGCTTGTAAATCACAAGCCAATCTTTCCCTCATGCCATTTATTTTCACTGAAAAAAAACATTCTGCATGGCCTCAAATAATTAAATGTCTCATAATGGTCTGGCTTCAAAATAAAACAGGACATAGCAGCTCAAGGTCACAGCAAGTTAGGTCTATTCAAGTGAAGGAGTTTGTTGAATATATCATTGGGAAAGGATTTATTTTGACTGGGGACTGAGGGGAGTGGAGGGGGAAAGAGTGTGGAGGAAGACATTTTAATCATTTGATGTTTTGTTCAGTGTGTTTTGTTTGGCAAAAAGAAGGTCACATCTATACAAATCACAATTGCATTTCTCATAATGGCTTACTGTTAACTGGGATATGTCTTAAGAGCAGTACATTCAGATTTTTCCATTTTTAAAACAATATTTCCGGATTTCCATCTACACTTGCAGGCATCCAAATGCAAGGCAACTCTCACTGTACCTGCCCAAGGGTGTGAAAAATAAAAGCGATATTGTTAGTTGACTTCTTTCCAATTTCAAAGACTTTATACAAACAGAATGTTTGTTGACTTGCAAAAGTGGAAGGGAAAGCACTCACACTGTGGCTGTCCTAGCTTGCTGTCTGTTGATTACCCTTTTATAACTAACACAGGATCCAAACTAACTCTCATCAAATGAAACGGGCTTCCTTTCTGCAGTGTATGAAGTGGCTGTTAGCAATGCAAACTTAATCTCCTTTATCTTGCATGTCTCAAACGTTTAATGATTCATTCATACTTTCGCATGAGGGCCTGTTACATCTTTATAAGATGCTTGGCGTGATCTGTGCATGCGGCGCATGTTGGGAGCCAACTTAGATCAAAGGAGGTGAAAATGTGTTGCTGGAAAAGCGCAGCAGGTCAGGCAGCATCCAAGGAACAGGAGAATCGACGTTTCGGGAATAAGCCCTTCTTCAGGTCAAAGTACCTACTCAACAAAGCAAACTGATCAGTCTCTATTTGTTGTTAACTGAGCTACACAATAGCAGCACTGGCTTGAGGTGTCTTGCGGTGCAGTGGTAGCGCCTCCACCTCTGAGATAGGAGAGCTGGGTTCTGCTGCAGCAGGGTGCATTGTCAGTTCGTTAAATACCAAAGAGTCGACTGCGCTGTTATTTAACAAAGGCAGCAGCCATTTTGTGCACTGCAAGATCCCACAAACCACTGAAAGGCCCATGCTCATTTCCGAAATAGTGTCGTGGGATCACAGAGAAGAGAGCGTGAGCGGGTCACCCCTGCAGGACAGCACCTCCTCCAGGACTGCATCGGAGAGTCTCAAGGGTGAGAGCTTCCGACTGCAAAGCGAGAGGCCACCAGCTGAGACAGACCGAATGCAAGACTAGAAAAGACCAAACTGGGATAGCGTTCTGGTTATGGATGCCTGTGGCAGCCAAACATTCCAGTCTTCGGAGGAAACAATACTCTCTGCTCAATAGGCAGCAACAGAAGTGGGGACTGAGGGAGGGACACGACTGACATGTCTAAAATGATGAGGCTCAGAGACAGGGTAGGCAGGAAGAAGCCTTTCCCCTTGATGGAAGGATCAATAACCAGTGGGCATCAATTGAAGGAAGGGGACAGGAGGATGTGAGGGAATTGTTTTCACCCAGAGGGTGCAGGAAATCTGTAGGAGTGGTGTATACAGTAGCCCTCTATACATTGAAGAAGTATTTCGATATAAACTAATGCCAAGGCATACAAAGCTGTGGGCCAAGTGCTAGAAAATAGGGTTAGGTGGTTGTTTCTGACCAGTGCAAACTTGATGGGCCGAAGGGCCTTTTTCTATGCTGTAGGTCTCCATGACTCGACGTCAGCGTCTTATATTTGTGCAATGTCTCAAACAAAATACAACGACCAAGGTGATTCACTGGAGTAAGATTGGACACTGTATTGTATCAGCTGACATTAGGGCAGACAGTTAAAAGATTGGTCAAAGGAAGTAGACTGAAGGAACATCTTACAAGGTGAGAGAGAATTTGGGAAGTGGAGGGCTGTAAGGAGGGAATTCCAAAGTTTAAGTAACTGAAGGCACTGCCAACAATGATGGAGCGATTAAGATCAGGGCTACTCAAGAGGCCAGAACTAGGTGAACATAGATATCTGAGGGTTGTGGCACTGGAAGAGATTATAGACATTATGAGGGATGGGGGCCTCAGGATGAATTTGCAAATGGATCGGAATTTTAAATTCAAGATATGCTTGACCTAGAGGCAACCAAGGTCAACCAGCACATAGATGGTCACAAACAAGGCTGGAGCAAGCCAGTCTAGAGTTTGTTGGAACTGAAGTGGGAGGTGGCACGGGGCAGGGTGATACTAGACACACAGACAAGATGGCCACTGAGCCGCAAGTTGGCTACTTGACACACAAGATGGCCGCCGGACCACAATATGAAGAGAGACAGCAGAGCAAACACCAACACTGTCTGGGGCCACCAGAATGCCAGCACAATGCACTCACAACTCACAAACTAAACTTGATTAGTTTAAGGCGGGTGGGGGAGAGAATGCACATGAGTAACATACACTGCCCGCCATGTGGGTCTGGCCAACCTCCTATAGAAATGCTAACACTTTGAAACAGACTCAATACAAAGTGCTAATAGCCAGGGCTGCAGTAATCATTCCTTCTCAGGAAGAGTGATTAGCGACGGACATCCGCTGAGACATTGAAACTGACAATGTCTGCGCTGAAACTGACAATGACCACGTGGAAATTAACAAAGGCTGCGCTGGAACTGACAATGACTGCATCAAAGCTATCAACGATTCTGCAATGATGGCCATAAACAAACCATGTTACAAAGCCAATAATCTCATCACTAACCTATTATATTACAAGATGTATAAAAGTTTTTTGACATGTGCTCTGGGTCGAGAGAAGACTCGCAGCTGACCACTGTGCTATTGGTGTCTTTCTCTCCCCAGAGCTCCGGTATTTCCTTGGACAATAAACTCTGTCATTGAACCCTGACCCTGACCCCAAGACTGGTGATTTTCCCCTCACAACAGAACAGCGTTTTCTGGAAATGGATGCAAATTTGAACAGGTGAAATGGTGAAATGGAAGTTTTTTTTAAAACAGGGTCCGAAAGTAGATTTGGAACAGTGACCCAAACACATCAGTTGTGAGAAAGCATGTGAGTGTGTGGGAGTACTCCTATAGTGTTAGTGGATCAAATGTTTGTGCCATTGGATTTATGACAGGTAGAGTTAACACATTAAGGTAAGTAGTTTCATTTCGACTTCAGAACACAGCTTCAAAGTTTGAGTTGAGCAGAACCCGAAATTCATTTCAGAAGTTGGAATGGTTTCTCCCAGTAGAGAAATCAAAGCAGTTCAGGGGATCCAGCCACCTCAGTAGAAGTGGGTCCGAGTCTGGGCTACTTCTAAGCTAGGAGAGTTTGGATAGAAGTCTCCAAGTTCTTCAAACTGAGAAAGAACCTGGAAAGCATTTGGTAAGTAAGTCTTTAAAAGCTGAAAGAGGAGAGATATTTCTCTGGAATTGAGTCTCTGTAACAAGTGATGTTGAGAAACAGATTGGAGTATTGGTTTGATGTTTCTGCTAAGATAGAGTCATAGTCATAGAGATGTGTAGCACGGAAACAGACACTTCGGTCCAACCCGTCCATGCCGACCAGATATCCCAACCCAATCTAGTCCCACCTGCCAGCACCCGGCCCATATCCCTCCAAACCCTTCCTATTCATATACCCATCCAGATACCTCTTAAATGTCACAATTGTACCAGCCTCCACCACTTCCTCTGGCAGCTCATTCCATACACGCATCACCCTCTCTGTGAAAAAGTTGCCCCTTAGATCCCTTTTATATCTTTCCCCTCTCACCCTAAACCTATGCCCTCTAGTTCTGGACTCCCCCACCCCAGGGAAAAGACTTTGTCTATTCATCCTATCCATGCCCCTCATAATTTTGTAAACCTCTACAAGGTCACCCCTCAGCCTATATGTAGCTCTATTTTTTTTTGTATAATAAGCTTGTGTTCTGTTACTAAAGAACATCTGCAGCCTCATGGGAATAAGTTTCGATGACTAACTCTCACCTTAACCAATTACAAAAATTCGATATATGATCTATCAAGCCAGATTTCATGCTGGTGTTTGACATGTCCAGTAGTACCATTAGCTGGGATCATAACAATTGCGATCCAAAATCTTGACAAGTCACTTTATATTCAAAGATCATGGAATTATTGTTACAAACAGGGCACTCTGTGAGACAATTTGACTGATGGTAATAAAGAGAAGTGATAGTATGTTGAGCACCCCACTCCTGTGCATGTCTTAGGAGGGTGCATGAGCACACTATAGACTATTGACAGACTCAATTGTCAAAGTACATTGGGGATCTTGACTATGATGGTCACTACAGTGGCTCAGTTATTATCCCTGCTGCCTCACAGCACCAGGCACCCAAGTTTGACTCCACCCTTGGGTGACGGTCTGTGTAGAGTTGGTATAATTGCCCCGTGTCTGCGTGGGTTTCCTCCCATGGTCCAAAGGTGTGCAGGCTAGGTGGATTGGCCATGGGAAATGCAAGGGTAGAGGGGAAGCTGGGCGGGATGCTCATCAGAGGGTTGGTGTCGACTTGGTGGGCTGAATGGCCTGATGCCACGCTGTAGGGATTCTAAGCTTTGCAGTGTGGGACCTTTGGGCTGTCATTTGAAAGGGAACCGAGTGAAATTGTCAGTCACCAGAATGTAACCGTGTCCTTGGGCATGGAACATATCAATCACAATCCGAAAGGACCTCATGTCGGTGAAGATTGATGTGGTCGATGACTTGATAATTAATTGATGCGAGGTCAATATATACGTTCACATGCCAATCTCTTCTGCGCCATGGTACCTATATGTATGATCTAGCATGTTTCGATACATATGTATGATCTAGTATGTCCTGCAATATTATGACTTGTTTGCCGTTGAAGATTACATTTCGAAGAGAGTCCCAGTTCATCGCTGAATGACCAGAAAGAATGTATGTGCTCAGGGCTCAACATGTTCAACCTTGTGCTGATGATAATCTTCATGGGCTATTTCAGCTGGTCACCATCTGGCAAGTTGCTGTACTCAGCTGTGGCCAAAATGGCTTCCAGTCCAGATGAACAGTATCTGCTTGTAGGTCGAAAGGAATAATTATTAGCAGGAGTTGGAAGAGCTAAGAGCATCGGAGGGGGTCATTTGGCTTTTGACCACACAACAGTCTTGCGAGCTCTTGAAATAAAAGCCCTTGTGTATATTTATGGTTGAGATAGATAGATTCTTGATCAGTTGGGGAATGGAGGTTCCACACTCCCCACGAGGGCTCACTCTCCCCACACACTGGGCCCACACTCCCCATGAAGGCTCACTCTCCCCCCACACTGGGCCCACACTCCCCATGAAGGCTCACTCTCCCCCCACACTGGGCCCACACTCCCTACGAGGGCTCACTCTCCCCCCACACTGGGCCCACACTCCCCATGAAGGCTCACTCTCCCCCCACACTGGGCCCACACTCCCCATGAAGGCTCACTCTCCCCCCACACTGGGCCCACACTCCCCATGAAGGCTCACTCTCCCCCCACACTGGGCCCACACTCCCCATGAAGGCTCACTCTCCCCCCACACTGGGCCCACACTCCCCATGAAGGCTCACTCTCCCCCCACACTGGGCCCACACTCCCCATGAAGGCTCACTCTCCCCCCACACTGGGCCCACACTCCCCATGAAGGCTCACTCTCCCCCCACACTGGGCCCACACTCCCCATGAAGGCTCACTCTCCCCCCACACTGGGCCCACACTCCCCATGAAGGCTCACTCTCCCCCCACACTGGGCCCACACTCCCCATGAAGGCTCACTCTCCCCCCACACTGGGCCCACACTCCCCATGAAGGCTCACTCTCCCCCCACACTGGGCCCACACTCCCCATGAAGGCTCACTCTCCCCCCACACTGGGCCCACACTCCCCATGAAGGCTCACTCTCCCCCCACACTGGGCCCACACTCCCCATGAAGGCTCACTCTCCCCCCACACTGGGCCCACACTCCCCATGAAGGCTCACTCTCCCCCCACACTGGGCCCACACTCCCCATGAAGGCTCACTCTCCCCCCACACTGGGCCCACACTCCCCATGAAGGCTCACTCTCCCCCCACACTGGGCCCACACTCCCTATGAGGGCTCACTCTCCGCTCACTCTCCCCCCACACTCCCCATGAAGGCTCACTCTCCCCCCCGCACTGGATTGAGACCCTGCCTGCCGACTGCTATCCGGGATCACTCGCTGCTTCATTGCTGACTGTCATAGTCCCATCTGCCCCAGCTGCTGCCACACTCTGATGCCATCGCCACTGCTACCTCCACGACTGATCTCGCTCCTGAAGGTGAGTAAAACAAAAACAAACTAACAAATGAAGAAAAAAAGACAAGAGAAGAAAAAAATAAAGAAGTGGGTGGAAATGGCTGAGCCCTGGGCTGAGGAGCTTCAACACTGCCTCCTCCGCCCCCACCACCTTGCCCTTGTGGGTGACAGGATGTGGAGGTGCTGGTGTTGGACTGGGGAGGACAAGGTCAAAAAGCACACCACATTTGAAGGAGGCCCCGCTCCTTCCACAGGTAACCCCCGCTGTCTGAGCAAGGAGCACGGAGCTCTGAAAGCTTACGGTTTCAAAGAAAGCTGTCGGACTGTGACCTGGTGCTGTGTGATTTTTGACCTTGTGGGAGAGTTTAGGGTCAGAGGGTATCATCTCAGAGTAAGTCATCCACTTACGGCAGAGATGAGGAGGAATTTCGTCTCCCAGAGAGCAGTGAATGTGAGGAATTCTTTACTGCAGAGGGCTGTCGAGGCTGGGTTATTATTTAAGGCTGAGACAGACAGATATTTAAACAGTAAGGGTGCATGGGGAAAAGGCAGGGAAGTGGGGTTGAGGATGATCAGATCAGCTGTGATCTCAGAACAGACTTGATGGGCTGAATGGCCTACTTCTGTTCCTGTGTCTTAATACAACAGACAGTGGGAGAGAGCTTCGGTGTAATAACTTCAAACATTGATCATTATTACACAGTGGATAAGAAATCTGACACGATCACAGGATTGCCTCATTGTCTTTATTTGAAACTCTGCATATTGCTTGTTTAAAAAAAAAATGAAGCTATCCCACAAAGCACACTCGGAAATAAAGATCCCCTTCGATTCCCTCACGCAGACCCTATTAGGTTTTCTCTTCACAACAAGTGTCATGATGCTTAATGAACACGCAATTAGTCAAATCAAACACTTCAAAACAATACTGGCTCAGTGCCGTGACACCAAGACTCAACCTTCAAAGTCGACATGCGACACCAGCTGATCTCGAGGTAAATCACTGTCACAAAAGCCTGAAATAAAATCCCACTTTATCACTCAGGTTTAGCTCCTAATGGTGTTAGGTGAGAATAAAAGATTAAGTCAGTTAATCCAATTAACCAGAAAGCAAAGTTCAGATTAGATAAAAGGTAATTTGATGGAACGCAAATGATCAACACATGTTAAGTGTAACTTGATGTGCTCCAAAGCTATAACCTTCCCCTGGCTCTGACTCTATGGAATTTGACTCAAATCTAAAGTGCTCAGCGATTGTTGTGAGATTCTCTCCCCATGTGTATTAAGGAATTGAAGACAGCGACCATCAAACATGTTCTTCCTAAACTGACCTCTTTGAAAACTCTTGATGGTTTAGCCAGGCAAAGGTCACTTTTACAGCCTCAAATTGCAAACTTCTCTGTCTCAAACTGAATTTATAGCCTGGAATGATTTTTTTAAAAAAATTCATTCATGGGATGTGGATGTCGCTGGCTAGACCCAGTATTTATTGCCCATCCCTAATTGTCCAGAGGGCAGTTGAGAGTCACTCACATTGCTGTGGATCTGGAGTCATGTGTAGGCCCAGACCAGGTAAGGACAGCAGAAGTGAGGACTGCAGATGCTGGGAACCAGAGTTTAGATGAGAGTGGTGCTGGAAAAGCACAGCAAGTCAGGTCAGAGAGGAGGGTGGAGTGGATAGGTGGGAAGGGAGATAGGCAGGTAGGACAGGTCATGAGGACAGTGCTGAGCTGGAAGGCTGGAACTGAGGTAAGGTGGGGATAGGAGAAATGAGGAAACTGGTGAAATCCACTGAAGGACATGAGTGAACCAGATGGGGCTTTCATGGATTCACAGCCATCAGGAGGGGAGGCGATGGCATCGTGGTATTATCATTAGATCTATTAATCCAGAAACCCAGGTAATGTTTAGGGAACCTGGGTTCAAATCTTACCATAGCAGAATGTGAATCCAATAAAAATCTGGATTTAAAGGTCTCATGATGGCTATGAAGCAATTATCAGGAAAAACCCATCTTCAAACCCGCAGCAATGTGGTTGACTCTTAACCCCCTGATGTTGTCCTATTCAGTGAATAAACCAAATTAGGCTCCTAATTCCAGAGTGTGTGAATTCAATTTCCCCCATGGCAGGATCTGAACCCAAGTCCCCCAGCAACAATACCAGTAGACCATTGCCTCCCCATCGATTTTCATTGGAAGCAGTGGGAAATTATTGTCTGTGCTCTGAACTCACTCGCTTACTAATGGCTATCCCCAGATCAAACTGCCAGGGAGCTTCCAAAGCCGTCAGATGTCTCACAGGTAGCCATCGGGCACTTGTATTTCTTGTTATTGGTTCGACGACGCTGCGTTATTTCTGTTACCGCGTGTGGCAGGGGAAGCGTTGTGCCGAAAATGAGCTGTGTTGTTGGCTCTTCTATCTTTGGCGAGCACCCACGATTAAAACAAGGGGGTGCTTATAGAAAGCAGCGCAAGCTTTCACGCACAGATACCGCACGGACTGGATACAGTGCAGCAGGAAGCCATTCAGCCTGTCATGTCTGTACTGGCTCTCTGAGTGAACAGTCCACCTAGTGCCATTCCTTCACCTTCTCCCCATAACCCTGTATGTTCTTCCTTTTCAGATCGATTCAGGTAATTCGGGAAGGTTTGCTAAAACTATATGAGGTAGCCCACAGCTGAGATGCTGCGAACAGTTTTGGGCCCCTTTTTCTGAGGAAAATTGGACTGGCATTGGCGACAGTCCAGAGAAGGTTCACTCAGCTGATACCGGATACAGAGGGACTGTCTTATGAGGAGAGGTTGAGTAGGTTGGGCCTATACTCACTGGAGCTTAGAAGAATGAGAGGCCACCTTACTGAACCATTTGAAGAGGATTTAACAGGGTAAATGTGAAAAGGTTGTTTCCCCTTGTGGGAAAGTTTTGGGCCGGGGGGCATCATCTCAGAATTAGGGGTTGTCCATTTAAGATGAGGAATTTCTTCCCTCAGAGGGGAGTGAACCTGTGGAATTCTTTCCCACTGTGGGCTGTCGAGGTTAGCTCATTCCCTATATTCAAGGACAGATTTTTAATCAGGAAGGGGATCAAGGGTTATTGGGGGAAAGGCAGGAAAGTGGGGTTGAGGATGATCAGATCAGCCCCTATCGCACTGAATGGTGGGGCAGACCCGATGGGGCTGAATGGCCTCCTACTGCTCCTATATCTTATGGCCTTAAGATAATAATCCTATTCCAGGACTCATGTGTTGGAAATCCTCATTGGAAATCTGGAACTGCTGGTCCATTTTTATTCAAGATCCGCACAAATGAGCCCTGCCTACATGTCAGGAGTCACTGTCTTTCATAAGTAAATATCTGGGGTGAAATGCTGTGGGACAGGTCAATATTAAATATGTGTAATTCACTGAGCTTCAATAGGTGAAACATTTGCAGAGACATTTGGATGGGTATATGAATAGGAAGGGTTTGGAGGGATATGGGCCGGGTGCTGGCAGGTGGGACTAGATTGGGTTGGGATATCTGGTCGGGATGGGCGGGTTGGACCGAAGGGTCTGTTTCCATGCTGTACATCTCTATGAAGCATCTCATTAATTTTGTTCAGTTCATTTACAGCACCAACTTACTTCAATGTTCTGCATGCTGAACTTACAGGACCTTTCAACAGTTTGCATTGGTAAACGCAAAACCTTTGTCCCAGTATAAATTACAACATCTGCTTCTAGTTTAGAAGAAAGCACAACTCTATTCGTCTTAAACCACTGAGATACTAAGCAGAGCAGGTAGCAGTGTTTTCTCAGGGCATTCGGTGAGACTGGACAAAGTGAGACTGTTGGAGGTAAGGTATTCCATGACCTATACGCTTGGCCAATGGTGTTTTAGTCCCTGGGTTGTATGTCCTGTGTCCGAGTAATCAGGAAAAAAGTGATTTTCCTCTCTGTTATCGTGGAGCTGTGTTTTGTTTTGAGTTGGTGGGCCCCACCAACCGAGATAGCATGTGCAAAGATGAGAGGGCAGGAAGGTTTCCCCGTTAGGTCTCGCACATTTGCCACTGCATTCATTGACTTTCCACACAGATGCGCACACAGAGAAATTTATCTTGTCATCGAAGTTCTGTCAGAAGGAATCTCTTCGAGTCAGCGTTGTAATATGGCCCCTTCTCCGTTATTGCGGGAGAGTCGACGTTTCAGGCATAAGCCCGTCATCAGGAGTCAGCACCTCATTCCTGATGAAGGGTTTATGCCCGAAACGTCGACTCTCCTGCTCCGCGGATGCTGCCTGACTCGCTGTGCTTTTCCAGCACCACACTCTCGACTCTGATCTCCAGAATCTGCAGTCCTCACTTTCTCCTTCTCGGTTATTGTTGGTGGCTCGACTTGAGAGCTTACAGCTACTAGCTTGTAGCTTGAAGGGAGCTGCAAAACATGGCTACTTTATTCCCTCGCTCATCTTGTAGATAAGCCATTTCCAGATCACACACTTGAAGCAGACTAACTAACAGAGCTATAAAGATGATGTTAGGTGTATGACTGAACAGGCCAACACCATCACAGAGCTGCAAGAAGCTTGCAGTGCGGGCACTCCTCTCATTGCTGCGAGATTCAAAGGCTCCAGGATAAGATAATCCAATGTATCCAAGTCGAAGGAAGAGATGGTGGCCATTTCTGAGCTCTCCTCTTGTTTGGGTCTGTTCCATTGTAGTAGGTGTCACGTTGTTGCAAATACAGAGACTCAATGCAATGTGCAGCAACAGACAGTGCAGATCATTGAAGTTGACAGGACAGGTGGAGAGAGCAGTTAATAAAGCACACAGTGTCCTCAGCTTTATTAATAGGGACATAGAGAACAAGAGCAGGGAGGTGATGTTGAACTTGTACAAGACCCTTGTTAGACCTCAGCTGGAGGGTTGTGTCCAGTTGTGGGCCCCACAGGAGGGGCTGGACAGAATAGATCGGGAGAAACTGTTCCCACATGGAAAAGGAACAGGATCGAGAGGGTCAGAGATTGAAGGGGATGAAGTGAGGGAGAGGTGAGGAAAACCTTTCTCCCCCAGCGAGTAGTTAGGGTCTGGAATGTACTGCCTGGGAATGTGGGGGAGGCAGGTTCCATTGAGGCATTCGAGAGGGGCATTGGATGGTTATTGGGATAGAAATGGGGTACAGGGATATGGGGAAAAGGCAGGAGATTGGCATCGAGCTGGTGCAGGCACAATGGGCTGAATGGCCTCCTTCTGCACTTTTGCAATCCTGTGAGTCTGTGACAGGTAACGAAACTGCAACCCATTCCTGGCTACTAGCTGCTGGCTCTGTGTCACTTCCCAAGAGTCTTCGGTGGCTAAACTCGCTTGAAGACATGAATGGGTGACGACTTTCAATTGCACTCGACAACTGTCATCAGCCAACCGGGATCTGCATGCACAGCAGTGAACAAGCAGTAAGGTTAGGCTGTCACTGTGTAACAGGTAGCGCAAGCAACACTGTGTAGTGTATGTGCCTGAGCCAAGAATCCAGTCAACATAACCACTGTAGAGGATCTGCTTTGGCAGCTTCTGAAGGTGCTTTGGTCTTGTTCCTCTTCCATTTCCAGGCCTTACAAAAAAAGACCACGCAATATCGCGCCTGGCTGTGCCAGCTGTCCTGTCCTCTGTTACAACAGCAAACGGGACAACCCACCTCATACCCATCTCACTCACCAGCAGCTGCTGTTTGCCAACCGGATGTGTGCAGAAAGAGCAGAAAAGAGATTAGATGACAGTGTGGAAACAGGCCCTTCGGCCCAACAAGTCCACACCGACCCGCCGAAGCGAAACCCACCCATACTCCTACATTTACCCCTTACCTAACACTATGGGCAATTTAGCATGGCCAATTCACCTGACCCTGCACATCTTTGGACTGTGGGAGGACACCGGAGGAAACCCACGCAGACACGGGGAGAATGTGCAAACTCCACACAGTCAGTCGCCTGAGGCGGGAATTGAACCCGGGTCTCTGGCGCTGTGAGGCAGCAGTGCTAACCACTGTGCCACCATGCCGCCCAAGAGAGAGAGGAAACATTGTTAATTTTAACTTTAACATGAGTCAAACATTGAGCCTGACACTGAAGAGGCTGGAAGCATCAGGAGGTGGAGAAGTCGAAGTTTCAGCTGGAACCCTTTCTTCAGGATTCCAGCATTTGTCGTTTATTTTTTTGTCTTGAACTGAAGATACAGGAGACTGATACAGTATGGAATCTGCCCCTGCAAAAAGAAAGATTCAAACTGCAATTACTGTCTGAAAGACGCATTACACCGATATTAAAAAATTTGACAAGAGGGGAAACTGAATTAGATTCAGAGCGCTGAAAGAACCATCAGAAATTGCTGGCGAAACTCAGCAGGTCTGGCAGCATCTGCGGGAAGAAAGCAGAGCTAACCTTTCGGAGTCGGTGATTCTGCATCAGAACAAGCCCAAACTTTGTTCATTGAGTCTACAGGATCTTTTATTCAATCCACAAATGTTCTTCCAAACCCGTGACCTCTAGGGACTGTGAGCACCACCATCGCCAAGTTCATCTCCAAGCCATTCACCGTGCTGACTTGGAAATATCTCGCCATCCCTTTAATGTTGCTGAGTCCCGATCTGTGGAGATACCCAAGATTGCAAAGGTCTTGCTCTGGGCGAGTTGGGTAGAAACAGGAAACTGGAACCTTCTGGAATTGATCTCACGTGGTGGTGACATTACAAATTGTCCGGAAAATTAGTGATTCCCTCGAGTCCCGGTGACGATCACAATCTGGAAAGTGGGAGCCCCGTGGTCCAAGAATTGGTCCTCCCCAGATCTGGGTCACCAAGAGTTCACTGACTTGAGGTCCGACCGCTGTGCAGGTCAAAAGCAGGCATCATTTTGTTTGATGCTGTAGGAAGGGTCAGTGATTGGAACAGATAGTGAGGGTGCCCAGATTCTAGAGAAAGGGGTTGCAAGTGGTGCTGAAGGAGAGATGGAGATGTAAAATAGGTGTGAATGAAGGAGAAAATGGGTCTGCTCTATTGACAGCAAAGTTAGCAGGACATGGCTATGTGTATGGCCGGGTGGGGTGAGTGGGTGAAGGATATAAGAAAAATGGAGGATACCGAGGTCATGTTCTGAAATTGTGGAATTTGATACTGAGTCCTCGAGAGTATAAGATGGCTCAGTGGAAAATGGGGTGGTGTTCCTCCAGCTTGCATCGTGCTTCATTGGAACACCATAGCAGACCCGAGGTGGAAATCCAAGCAATGAGACCAAGGGGGTTGATTAAAACAGCAAGTGACTGGAAGGTCAGGGCTATTTGTATGGACAGGGCAGAGTTGTCCCGCAAAGTGGTCACCCAGTCTAACCACAGGCTGTCCCTGGGTTGTCAACGGGTTCCGTTCTGGAGACCGTTCACGAGTCGATCTGTGCACAAGTCGGACCACAACGCAGGACACCAGAAAGGAGGTGCCCGCACGTACTGGGAACGGACAGCTAGGCCTGGAAGAAAATGCTGTGCAAGTTCACCAGAATTATCCTGTACAGGAAAGGGTTAACACTGGGCTACATCAATGGAAAGACTATGTCAGCGATTTCTTTTTTATTTTGAAAAGGTACTTTATTCATAAATTATCTCCAAGTGAATACAAGAAGTATGAAACTGTTCAGTACAGTACAGACCTTGCAGAAAATACAGTGGCATTTTGACATTCCTCACTGGAGCTCCAAACCAGTTGCAACACGCCATTTTCTGACCATGAAAGGGAATGGTTTTGATTCCCATTGAGGCTATGACAGTATCTCGAAAGGACTTTGCTGTCCTTTTCCCATAACCCTCAATTTGTTTCTCTGCAAAGGAGTGTCACACGTGTATGGGTGAGCTACATAGGAAAGAATCATAGAATCCCGACAGTGCAGATCGAGGCTATTTGCCCCATTGAGTTGGCACCAACCCTCTGAAGAGTATCCCATCCTATCCCCGTAACCCTGCATTCCCCATGGGTAACTGACCTAGCCTGTACAACCCTAGACATTATGAGGCAATTTAGTGGCACGGTGGCTCAGTGGTTAGCACTGCTGCCTCACAGCGCCAGGGACCTGGGTTCGATTCCAGCCTTGGGCGACTGACTGTGTGGAGTTTACACCTTCTCCCTGTATCTGTGTGGGTTTCCTCCCACAATCCAAAGATGTGCAGGTTAGGGTGGATTGGCTGTGGGATAGTGCCCAGGGATGTGTAGGTGAGGTACATTAGTCAGGGGTAAATGTAAGGGAATGGGTGGGATACTCTCCGGAGGGTCAGTGTGTTGGGCCAAATGGCCTGTTTCCACACTGTAGGGTTCTAAACCAAATGGAGCCTGGCCTTGGAGGCAGTCAGTAGCCTGAGTACCGATTACTGTGGTCCTGTGTCAAAAGGCTCTCGGAGAGCTTTGAGAAATGAAATGTCCTTCGCTTCATATAACAATGCTGTGAAGGCATAAACTGCAGCTGATGCTTCGAGAGCTTACAGATGAGGACCATTACTGTATTTATCACTGCTGTTGGCAAAGGGCTTGATTCAACAAGACTGGCATTGTGCAAACTGGCAACGTAATGTTGACATACCAGCTGCATTTGACAGACACTGCAGATACTGGACTAGTTCCCTGTGCCCCTACTCCCTCTGGGTCAGCTGCTGCTTTCGGCACATTCCCAAACTGGCTGATTTACTCTCTCTCTTTTATTTTGCCACCTTCGGCTTGTCTCCGTACGGCAAGAGCAAAGCACCAACAGCTTGGATTTGTTCCTTTTGGCCGAATGCAGTGTCCCAAGATGCATCACAGGAGCGTCAGAAACCGGAACGGGACAGAGAAATAGGCATTTGGGCAGGTGACCAAACGTTCTGTCAAAGAGGTCGGTTTTAAGTAGCATCTGAAAGGGGGAAGGTGAGGTGGAGAGGTGGAGAGGTTTAGGGAGGGAACTCCTGAGCTTCCAGCCCAAGCCAGACAGCTACATTGCATTCCCTAGCACTGTCTTTGCACTGTGTGCCAAACGCAAAAATAAATTCACCCAAAATCTTATTTCAAAAAAATTCCAGCCAGTGTATTATAAATAGCATTTATCAGGGAACCATCTCAAGGCTGAGATCTCATCTGAAGGTTGAGAATACGGCTTTAAAGTCAATTTATGGTTGGGTCAGATCAATGTCAGTCCAGGCTTGTAACTCATTCTGGGTGAGCTATCATTCAACAT
>NC_057752.1:1931976-1940674 GCF_004010195.1 Chiloscyllium plagiosum
TGTTGTTCCTCCAGCTTGCGCTGTGATTCACTGGAGCACTGCTGCATGCTAGGAACAGACAAGTGGGCGTGTGAGCAGGACACTGTGTTAAAATAACCAGTTACTGGAAGTTGGGGTCATGCTTGCACACAGACTGGAGGTATTCTGCAAAGCGGTGACCCAATCTGCATTTGGTTCCTCCAATGTAGAATCTACCCTGTTCAGTCCCCTGAGAATCTTGTATGTTTCAATGAGGCAACCTCTCATGCTTCTAAACTCCAATCAGTACAGGCCCAACTGAATCAGCCTCTCCTCAAAAGACAGTACCTCCATACCCTGTCTCAGCCTAGTGAACCTTCTCTGGACTGCCTTCAGTGCCAGTCTATCTTTCCTTAGATGAAGTGCCCAAAACTGCTCACCGTATTCTAGCTGTGGTCTGACTTGTGTCTTGTGTAGTTTTAGCACAACCTTCTTTCTTGCATACTCCAATCTCTTTAGCCATTTTTAACTCAGCAAACTGGATAGAAATTGGTAGGAAGGCTGACACTGAAATCTGCACAGAGGAGAGAGGGTTGAAAAGATGTGCAACCATCAGAATGGTAAACAGATAGGAGAAGTTGAGTATTGATAGGATTAGGTGCTGGAATATTATTGAAGAATGTGTGGAGGTGTATCATGACTGAGGAGGAGAGGGGGCAGTAGGAAGATATGCAAAAAAACATACTTTTATGGGATTAGAAGCAGGAAAACCTGAAGGTTCAATGGGGCCTCTAGGCAATGATGGTCAGAGTCTGTCTCATCAGTTTATTATTCAGATGGATGCAGATAGCTATACATTATTACTTTACAGTTAGGCAACTTGCTCCATCCACCACTTTTGTCATCCCACTTAGAATCTTTAAACACTGTTCTTTATTTTGATCAAAACAGAAATGGTAAAATTGAACCTGAAGTGCTAATGTACATTAATTCTGCCAAGATATATTTGCTGACAACATTTTTAGATACATATGCAGTTATTTGAAGCAAAAACATAAATTGCTGGAGAAAGTCAGCAGGTCTGGTAGCATCTATCGAGAGAAAACAGAGTTAACATTTCAAGTCCGGTATGACGCTTCATCCAAACTGTTCTTCACCAGAACATCTGTTCTGAAGAAGTAGCTTATTATTCCAGATATATAAACTGAATATAAATTCCACCAGCTGGACCCATGCCTGGGGCTTTGGATTACCAATCCAGTGATATTTCTGCTACATCACCATCTATCTGTTAAACTAAGGAGTGCAGATTAACAGGACAGCATCTTTGACTGAAAAATGATTGGAAGAATATAACTATTTTGTAGTTGAGTTAATCTATAGTGCAAGACAAATATGTTGCAAAGGAAAAAGTGAAATACAGTATGTTTTTCTTTTGTGTCTTGGTGTTCTGTAGAAAAATCAAACAAGCAGAATCCTAATTTAATCCTAAAGTGAGGGATGAGTGGAGGGGTGGTAACCAGAGCATACAAAATATCAACAAAATTCCAGTTTGCCAGAAACCTGTCAGAATCCTGCATTTAGAAACATGAAGGAAATCCCCATGTGGATAGCAATAGACAGAAGAGGAGCAGGAGTAGGCCATTTGATCCATTGAGCCTGTTCCACCATTCAACACAATCATGGCTGATCCTCTATCTTAACGCCATGTTCCTGCTCTTTCCCCATACTCCATGACACCTTTAGCCTCGAGAAACCTATGTGCCTTTCTTAAACATATTCAATGAGTCATCTCCACAGACTTATGAGGTACAGAATTCCACAAGTTGACTACCGTCTGAATGAAGAGATCTTTCTTCATCTTAGTCCAAAATGGCCTACCCTGTATCCTGACACTGTGTCTCCTTGATCTGGACCCCAGAGAAACGTTATCCCTGTATCCAGTCCGTCCAGCCCTGTCAGAATTTTATACATTTCATTCAAATTCTCTCTCATTCTTCTAAACTCCAGTGAATATAGGGAGAAAGTGAGGACTGCAGATGCTCGAGATCAGAGTCAAAAAGTGTGGCACTGGAAAAGCACAGCAGGTCAGGCTGCATCCAAGGAGCAGGAGCACTGACTCCAGTGAATACAGGCCCTGTCAGCCTAATATCTCCTCATAGGACAGTCCTGACATCCTAGGAATCAGCTTGGTGAACCTTTGCTACACTCCCTCTATGGTAAGTATATTTTTCTTCAGATTAGGAAACCAAAACTTCATGCAATACTACAGGTGTGGTCTCCCCAAGGCCCTTGTAGGTATGATACTTAAATATGGAAAGAAAATAATTGAAAGTGCAGTATTCTGGCTAACTGCCAGCACATGGGGTTCCAGAACTGTCCAGCTTTCACCAGAGTCAACAAGGCGAGAGCACAACAGAAATTCATAGCTCTTTGAGATCAGCAGGCTGGAAAGTCATTAAAAACTGAAGCAAGGCAGCTGCTTCCTTGCCTAGCTGCAAGCTTGCTGCTCAAAAAACACATTCTAAGAGTATGTTTTCCAGGTGATTTCGATCATTTTTGGAGGTAATTTCTGATTCCATGGACTTTACTTGCCTTGATTTGCACATTCCTGCTGTCAGCCTTCAGTGGGTCACACAAGCAGTTTCCACAGCTTCACTTTGGACCTCTAATGAGAGCTAAGAGGAGCACTAACACCAACATCAACAGGAGGAGTCGAAGCAAGATAACAGCATGAGCAGCTATCTCCTCCTCAGTCACATGTCACTCAGCACAACAGAGGGAATTGACCGACAGCTCCAGCTGAAATGAGGCAATAGCCCTAATACATGGTATATTCAGACAGAAGATCCCCTCTTTCAACATAACTGAGCATCAATGTCTCAGGGAGTTCAGATTTTCAGAGCAGGTAATTTCTGACAACCTCAAACTCCTGGAACAAGCCTCCCTTTTTGGGGGTGGCACAGTGGCTCAGTGGTTAGTAATGCTGCCTCACAGCACCAGGGACCCAGGTTCAATTCCAGCCTTGGGTGACTGTCTGTGTGGAGTTTGCACGTTATCCCTGTGTTGGCGTGGGTTTCCTCTGGGTGCTCTGGTTTCCTCCCACAATCCAAAGATGTGCAATTTAGGTGAACTGGCCATGCTAAATTGTCCCACAATGTTCAGGGTGCATTTGTCAGGGGTAAATGTAGGGGAATGGGTCTGGATGTGTTACTCTTCAGAGGGTTGGTGTGAACTTGTTGGGCCAAAGGGCCTGTTTCCATACTGTAGGGATTCTAAAAAATTTCTCAGCAAGACAACTGGATATCCATTGCCTGTGGTTGTAATGGTCGCCACAGCCCTGAGTTTTTTCACCTCTGGTTCCTTCAAGGAATGGGCTGGTAACACCTGCAGGAGTCCACAAACATCTGTCCTAGGTGGATCGATGCCATGTTTGCCTCAGTTTACCTATATCTGCTTTGTTATGCATAGGGACATAGAACTTAGGATCAGGTCAAGGCCTTTTGGCCCATCAAAGCTGTACCATCATTCAATAAGATCTTGGCTGATCAGGTTATGGTCTCAGGTCCATTTTCCCATGTCTGCCTGATAATTCTTGATGCCCATGTCCATCAAAGCTCTAACTAACTCAGCCTTGAATTAATTCAATGATCCAGCCTTCAATGATTTCTAAGGAAGAGGATTCCAAAGACTAAAAACACTCTGGGGAAAAAGTCCTTCGTATATTTGCCTTAAAATCAAGACTTCTTATTTTTAAACTGTAGTCCATCATTCTAGTCTTCCCTACAAGGGGAAACAACTCTTCAACATCTGTCCTGTCAAGACCCCACATGATCTTATATGTTTCAATAAAATTATCTCTCATTCTTTGAACTCCAATGGATACAGGACCAATCTGTTCAACTTCTCTTCATTAGATAAGTCCTTCATCCCAAGAATGCGTGAACCTTCTCTGACCTGATTCCAACACAAAAATATCCCTTTTCAGCCTGAAAGTGAAGTGGGCGCAGGTTAAAGTGAGGAATTCAAGACAGCGTTGAATGATTATTGGGATAAAAATAATGTGCAAGAGCATTGAGAAAAAGCAGGAGATAATGATATTGATTTAACAAGGCTGTGCTGGTAGAATGGGCTGAATGGCCTCCTTCTGCATTGTAACACTTCTGTGATTGTGATAAGGCCATACAGCACGAGCTTGCTCCCATTAAATGTCCACCCAATCATCATCTTTTACCTTTCTCTCTGTGCTAACTCACCTATTATTCAGCATGGACATACTTTTTTTTTGTCCTGATGCCTCCTGAGTTATCAGACTATTTTGTGCCTTTTTCTACCCCTGAATACTCAAGAAGGTGAGTGTTGTCAGTCTTTGTATTATATTTTCCAATTAGCCTGTTCAGAGATCCTAACTAGCCCCCTCCAGAGCAGGTGGACTTGAACTCAAACTTCCCAGTATCAGAGGTAGTGACACAGCCAAGAGGCCTAGTCAGCAGTCTAAATTTTTTATTTAACCTATTTTTGTAATTATCCTATTCAGAGATGTTATTACAAATTTCTGAAGCAGGTGGGACTTGAACTGGGTCTCTGTTGATGGTGTCCCTATTGAAAAACATCGCTCTCTAATTGATACCAAACTACTGTTAAATTGTTTCAACTAGACCCTTATGAAAACAACACTCCACTTAAGTGCTTGACCCCTAAATGTTTAATCCCTCATATCAACAAACATTTCCATTCAATCAGTTGGAGCTGTCCATCAACCACCCCCATTGTGAAAATGATGGTTGGGAAATCATTTTAGCAGCACAAATTCTATAATGGCTTATGTGGACAGGAAACTGGAAATACCTGACCTTGTTTTTTTTTCACAATTCCACAAATTTCTTTGAGTAGTTTCTTCACAATCAAGTCCCATGTTTTCGGCACTTTGTAGGCACAAACATACCTTTTCACAACCCCAAAGTGTGCCTCACCTCTTCCAAAGGTGACCCAGGACCTCATCTCTCCAAAAGGGAAGAAATATAAAACTTTCCTCCAGTCCTCACCCCTCAAAGCACTCTCACTTTCCTCATCAACACACACTTCCCATGTACCATCCATGCAAACTAATGCCCTCTTGCCATTCCCCATGACTCTTCATACACTTACGTCAACTTAGTGCCTACCTCCAACCATCACTATTTCCCCGTCACCTATCACGTCATCTCATTGAGTATCCACAAATACATACATTTTAGAAGAAAAAAAGTTCAATGAATAAAATTCTATTTTGCAGACTACACTTTATTGAGAAATGCACTCCCATTCATAAAAATCATAACTTGAGTTCTGTTGACACTTCTCAACAGGTCAGCACTTGTTGACATTTCAATAGGTTGACACATTTTGACAGATCTCACTTGTTGACACTTCTTGATCAGCATTCTCTCTCATTTTCTTTCCAGCTGCACCAGCCTCCAAGGTCTATGTGCAGCAGAGACTTCTGGAACTGGAAGTCAATGCCGTGATCAGTATGCCAACACCTATCACCATGCATGGAACATTGGAGCAACTGCGCATGTGTGCAATCAGGCCTTGGAGCAAGTTTGTTCTTGACAGGTTGAAACTTGTTGACATTCTTGATAGGCTGACATTCCTTGGTACTTATTGATGGGTTAAAATTTGTAACCACTTCTTGACAGGTTGATACTTCGAACACAGAACATAGAACATTACAGCGCAGTACAGGCCCTTCGGCCTTCAATGTTGCGCTGCTCTGTGAAACCAATCTGAAGCCTACCTAACCTACACTATTCCATTCTCATCCTTATGCCTAGCCAATGACCATTTAAATGCCCGTAAAGTTGGCAAGTCTACTTCTGTTGCAGGCAGAGCGTTCCACGCCCCGCTACTCTCTGAGTAAAGAAATTACCTCAATTTAAAGCTACGTCCCATCGCACGAGCCATCACCATCCGAGGAAAAAGGTTCTCCCTGCCCACCCTATCTAGCCCTATCTGATTATCTTATATGTCTCTATTAAGTCACCTCTCAACCTCCTTCTCTCGAATGAAAACAGCCTCAAGTCCCACAACCTTTCCTTGTAGGACCTTCCCTCCATACCAGGCAACATTCTAGTAAATCTCCTCTGAACCCTTTCCAAAGCTTCCACATCATTCCTATAATGTGGTGACCAGCATTGTATGCAGTACTCTAAATGTGGCCATACCAGAGCTGCAGCATGACCTCATTGTTCTGAAACTCGCTCCCTCTACTAATAAAAGCTAACACACCGTATGCCTTCTTAACAGCCCTATCAACCTGGGGGCAACTTTGAGGGATCTATGTACATGGACACCGAGATCTCTCTGCTCATCTACACTACCAAGAATCTTACCATTAGACCAGTACTCTACATTCCTGTTACTCTTTCCAAAGTGAATCACCTCACACTTTTCCGCATTAAACTCCATTAAACTTGTTGATGCATCTAGACAAATCTTGACAGATTGGACAATTCTCAGTTGCTTTAAGCACGTTTTACACACAATCTCCTCCACAGTTAACAGTCCTAAAGGATCCCTGATTACCACCTCCAAGACTTTCTGTGAACTTATCCGTAGAGGTACCATTGTTCTCCAAATGGGTGCACTAGCTATTCAAAAGAAAGGTATTGAGAACAGGATGAGTTCTTTGTTTTTAATTTGTTCACAGGATCTGGGCATCTGGCTCAGCATTTATTGCCCAGAGGGCTGTTAAGAGTCAATCACATCAGTGTGATTCTGGACTCACATGTAGGCCAGACCAGGTAAGGACAGCAGGTTTCATTCCCTGAGGGGCATCTGTGAACCAAATGAGCTTTTACAGCAATCAACTCTTTTTTTTGTTACGTGATCACAGTTGGGGAGCTTTTTCGGAATATAACTAAAATTTCACCAGCTATCATGGTAGGATTCAAACCCAAGTCCCTATCACATTAGTCTGGGGTCTTTGGATTGCTAGGCCAGTGACATTACCACTAAACCACCACCTCCCCTCTAATTACCATATGACATGTACCAAACACTAGGGACACTAAAATCTAATTTCAGTGGAGACAAGTGTTCATTTAAATGACTAGCTGCCTCTGGGAACCACATGTGCACAAACCCGGGATCACCCCTAATCCCACCCCTGTGAAAATGAGAAATGCTGAGTGTGGAGCTTTGGCCTGAGATTTCTGATTTCTTCCAGCATTCAATGGAGTTTGTCATGATGCAAGTCAGTGGCAAAGGTTGCATTTTCAGACTGTGGTTGATAACACGATTGAGGAACCATAATACTGATGAAGAACAAAGGTCAACCAGATTCACATGAGCACAAAAACAGACAGAAAGCAAGCTACTAGATTGCTAAAGATGTGATTCAGGGAGCTGAACCAGTATATACCAATAAGAGTGTCCAGAATGGCAACAGTACCCTGTCTGTTCCCTTTCATATCATGAAGACATTATCCAAATTATGCCTTAACTTTCTAAATTCCTAACAATACAATGCTAGTTTCTCCTTATAACCTAACTCATGACATCCAGGTATCATTGTAACGTAGAAAGTGGGAACAGCAGTAGGCCATTCAATTTGATCATGACAGATCATCGAACTCAGTACCTTGTTCACACTTTCTCCCTGATCCTTTGATCCCTTCAGCCCGAAGAACTACATCTAACTCTTTCTTGAAAACCTTCAATGTTTTAGCCTTAACCACTTTCTGTAACAGATAATTCCAAAGGCTCATCACTCTCTGGTGGTGGTTTCCTCGTTTGACATTTACATGTGCACTTTTCCACACAGGTTGCTTAGTGAAGAAGAGTGGGAAAACCAGCTGATTTTCCTTTCTTTTACCGAATGACATTGCGGCAACTTAAAACATCCTCATCAACGTCCTGATTGCTATCATGGAGCTCAGAACAGACCATAAATCAAAATTGTGACATTGCTGGTCTATGTGGCAAAAAACAACTTTTCAAAGTAAATAACCCCTATCCAAGAAAGTCTGAATATTTACTGCAAAGATTATAGGGAGTTTTGATTGTTTAAATTGAGATACTACTGCAGAGAGTCGTAAATTCTATTTTCCAACTTTTTGACAGTTTATTCTGAGATCAGATAACAGAGTCCCTAGCTTGATTCACTGTGACTGAATAAAAAAACGTTTTGTGAAAAAGAATGCTTCTTGAAGGGAATCCAGAATCAAGGGAAAACTTGTGGCTCATAAACATCACCTGCAACAAAAGAATAAGACTTTGGATTATTGTCTTTGAGCTTTGTAATTACTTTGTATAGAAACTGATGAAAATCTGAAACAAATGGAGAGAAATCTGTAGGTCTGGCAGCATCTTTGGAGAGAGAAATGGAATTAATGTTTCCAGTCCAGTATGAGGCTTCAGAACTGGAAGATGTTGGATTTTTTTTAATACATTTAACAAAGGAGGAGGGAACAAAGGGAATACAGGTTTCTGGTGTAGAGGCCCAGTGGAATAGACGAAGGCATTGTTAATGGAGGTGAAAGAGAAAAAGAGATGTAAAATGGTTGTAAAATTAAGATGCCATCCTTTATTGTGAGAGACAAAAAAAAACTGCAGATGCTGGAATCCAAAGTAGACAGGCAGGAGACTGGAAGAACACAGCAAGCCAGGCAGCATCAGGAGGGACAGGCAGGAGGCTGGGGGGACATAGCAAGCCAGGCAGCATCAGGAGGGACAGGCAGGAGGCTGGGGGGACATA
>NC_057752.1:1942877-1948096 GCF_004010195.1 Chiloscyllium plagiosum
ACACAGCAAGCCAGGCAGCATCAGGAGGGACAGGCAGGAGACTGGAGGAACACAGCAAGCCAGGCAGCATCAGAAGGGACAGGCAGGAGACTGGAGGAACACAGCAAGCCAGGCAGCATCAGGAGGGACAGGCAGGAGGCTGGAAGAACACAGCAAGCCAGGCAGCATCAGGAGGGAGTGGCAGGAGACTGGGGGAACACAGCAAGCCAGGCAGCATCAGGGGCGACAGGCAGGAGACTGGAAGAACACAGCAAGGCAGGCAGCATCAGGAGGGACAGGCAGGAGGCTGGGGGAACACAGCAAGCCAGGCAGCATCAGGAGGTGAAGAAGTTGACATTTTGGGTGTAACACTTTTTCAGGACTGGGGGTGGGTGCAGGGGGATCTGCAGACAAAGGGGGTGCCAGAGACAGGGTGGTGAAGTGGGGCTAGGTGAAGAAAGGTAGAGGGTATGACTTGGTTGGTCAATGGGAGGAATTAATCTGATTGGTGGCAGGGAGCAGTGGCCGGGAGGGGGAGGGGCTGGGAAAGGAGTTGTGGGAATGGGGAGGGAAGTTAATTGAGTCTCCTGCCTGTCCCTTCTGATGCTGCCTGGCTTGCTGTGTTCTTCCAGCCTCCTGCCTGTCCCTGCTGCCAATTAATCTGATTGGTGGCAGGGAGCAGTGGCCGGGAGGGGGAGGGGCTGGGAAAGGAGTTGTGGGAATGGGGAGGGAAGTTAATTGAAATTGGAGAACTGAATGTTGAGTCCTGGACTACACCTCCTCCCACCCAGTATCCCACGAGAACTCCACCCCATTCTCACAATTCCTCCGCCTCCTCCGCATCTGCTCGGACAAGGAGACATTCTAGATGTCTTCCTATTTTGAACAACATACTTTTCCTCCCTCTGCCATCCAGACAGCCCTTCACCACACAACCTCCATTCCCTGTTCCACTGCTCTAAACCCCCCCTCCAAACACAATAAAGATAGAGTCCCCCTTGTCCTCATCTACCACCCCACCAGTCTCCGCATCGAATGCATCATCCTCAAACATTTCCGCCAACTCTAACTAGACCCACCACCAAGAACATCTTTCCCTTCCCACCGCTCTCTGCCTTCCGCAAGGACCATTCCCTTTGACAGTCCTTGGTTCACGCCACCCCCACCACTGAGCCCCCAGGTACCTTCCCCTGCAACCGGAAACAATGCAAAATTTGCTGGTACACCACCCCCCTCACCTCCATCCAGGGCCCTAAACAGTCCTTGGAGGTGAGACAGAGGTTCACCTGCCTCTCTTCCAACCTAGTTTACTGCATCATGTGCTCCCTATGTGGTCTTCTCTACATCGTGGAGACCAAACATAAACTGAGGGAACGGCTCACCAAACATCTCAGCCGAGCCCACAGGGGTCGACTGGACCTCCGAGTCACCACCCATTTTAATTCCCCCAACCACTCCATTTCTGACATGACCATCCTTGGCTTCCTCCATTGCCAAAACAAACCACAGCTCCTATTAGAGAATAACACCTCATCTTCCACTTGAGCACCCCACAGCCTAGAGGACTCCTGGAAAGAGCGAATTTTCTTATGAGGAAAGGCTGGACAGGCTAGGCCGGTATCCTCTGGAGTTTAAAAGAGTCAGAAGTAACTTGATTGAAAGACATAAAATCCTGAGGGGACTTGACATGGTGGATGTGGAAAGGATGTTTCCTCTTATTGAACATAGAACATAGAACAGTACAGCACAGTATAGGCCTTTCAACCCTCAATGTTGTGCTGACCTTTTATCCTACTTTAAGATCAACATACCTTTGATTTTACTATCATCCATGTGCCTATCCAAGAGTCGCTTAAATCCAAATGTCTCAAATGTATCTGACTTGACTATCACTGCTGGCAATGCATTCCATGCACCCACCACTCTCTGTGTAAAGAACCTACCTCTGACATCTCCCCTAAACCTTCCTCCAATCACCTTAAAATTATGTCCCTTTGTGCTAGCCATTTCCGCCCTGGGAAAAAGTCTCTGTCTATCCATTCGATCTATGCCTCCCATCATCTTGTACACCTCTATCAAGTCATCTCTCATCCTTCTTCGCTCCAATGAGAAAAGCCCTAGCTCCCGCAACCTTACTTCATAAGACATGCCCTCCAGTCCAGGCAGCATCCTGGTAAATCTCCTCTGTACCCTCTCGAAAACTTCCACATCCTTGCTATAATGAGGCACCCAGAACTGAATACAATATTCCAAGAGTGGCCTAAGCAGGGCTCTAAAGGGCTGCAGCATAACCAAACAGCTCTTAAACTCAATCCCCCGCTAATGACAGCCAACACACCATACGCTTTCTTGACATCCCTATCAACTTGGGTTGCAACTTTGAGGGATCCATGGACATGGACCTTACGATCTCACTGTTTCTCCACACTGCCAAAAGTCTGGCCTTTAATCTTGTGTACTGTATTCAAATTCAACCTTCCAAAATGAATCACTTCACACTTTTCCAGGTTGAACTCCATCTGCCACTTATCAGCCCAGTTCTGCATCCTGTCAATGTCACACTGCAACCTACAACAGCTCTCCACAATATCCACCAACCTTTGTGTCATCAGCAAACTTAATAACCTACCCTTCTACTTCCTTATCCAAGTCATTTATAAAAATCACAAAGAGCAGAGGTGCCAAAACCCCTGCGAAACACCACTGGTCACCGAGCTCCAGGCTGAATGTTTTCCATCTACCACTACCCTCTGTCTTCTATGGGCCAGCCAATTCTGTATCCAGACAGCCAGAGTTCCCTGTATCCCATGCCTCCTTACTTTCTGAATGAGCCTACCATGGGGAACATTATCAAACACCTTGCTAAAATCCATGTACATCACATCCACTTCTCCACCTTCATCAATGTGTTTTGTCACATCCTCAAAGAATTCAAGAAGGTTCGTGTGTTTTGATCTGCCCATCACAAAGCCATGCTGACTATCTCGAATCAAACTATGGTTTTCCAAGTAATCATAAATCCTGACTCTCAGAACCCTCTCCAACAATTTACCAACGAGAGACTTAAGACTGACTGGTCTGTAATTCTCAGCATTATCCCTATTCCCTATCTTACAGACACAGAGTCAAAGAGATGTACAGCATGGAAACAAACCTCTCGGTCCAACTCGTCCATGCCGACCAGATATCCCAACCCAATCTAGTCCCACCTGCCAACACCTGGGCCATATCCCTCTAAATCCTTCCTATTCACATACCCATCCAAATGCCTCTTAAATGTTGCAATTGTACCAGCTTCCACCAATTCCTCTGGCAGCACATTCCATACACGTACTATCCTCTGCGTGAAAACTTTGCCTCTTAGGTCTCTTTTATATCTTTACCCTCTCACCCTAAACCTATGCCCTCTAGTTCTGGACTCCCCGACTCCAGGGAAAAAATTTTGTCTATTTATCCTATCCATGCCCCTCATGATTTTATAAACTTCTATAAGGTCACCCCCTCAGCCTCCGATGCTCCAGGGAAAACAGCCCCAACCTATTCAATCTCTCTCTATAGCTCAAATCCTCCAACCCTGGCAATATCCTTGTAAATCTTTTCTGAACCCTTCCAAGTTTCACAACATCCTTCCGATAGGAAGACCAGAATTGCACGCAATATTCTAAAAGCGGCTTAACCAATGTCCCGTACAGCTGCAAAATGACCTCCCAACTCCTGTACTCAATACTCTGACCAATAAAGGAAAGCATAGCAAACGCCTTCTTCACTATGCTATCTACCTGCGACTCTACTTTCCAGGAGCTATGAACCCGCATTCCAAGGTCTCTTTGTTCAGCAACACTCCCCAGGACCTTACAATTAAGTGTATAAGTCCCGCTAAGATTTGCTTTCCCAAAATGCAGCACCTTGCATTTATCTGAATTAAACTCCATCTGCCACTCCTCAGCCCACTGGCCCATCTGATCAAGATCCCATTGTAATCTAAGATAACCTTCTTTGCTGTTCACTACACCTCCAATTTTGCTGTCATCTGCAAACTTACTAACTACACCTCTTATGTTCACATCCAAATCATTTACATAAATGATGAAAAGTAGTGGACCCAGCACTGATCCTTGTGGTACTCCACGGTCACAGGCCTCCAATCTGAAAAAGAACTCTCTGTCTTCTACCTTCGAGCCAGTTCTGTATCCAAATGGCTAGTTCTCCTAGTATTCCATGAGATCTAACCTTGCTAACCAGTCTCCCATGGGGAACCTTGTCGAGCACCTTACTGAAGTCCATATAGATCACATCTACTGCTCTGCCCTCATCAATCTTCTTTGTTACTTCTTCAAAAAACTCAATCAAGTTTGTAAGATATGATTTCCCACGCACAAAGCCATGTTGGCTAACCATAATTAGTCCTTGCCTTTCCAAATACATGTACATCCTGTCCCTCAGGATTCCCTCCAACAACTTGCCCACCACTGATGTCAGGCTCACTGGTCTATAGTTCCCTGGCTTGTCCTTACCACCCTTCTTAAACAGTGGCACGTTAGCCAACCTCCAGTCTTCCGGAACCTTACTTGTGACTATCGATATACAAATATCTCAGCAAGGGGCCCAGCAATCACTTCCCACAGAGTTCTGGGGTACACCTGATCAGGTCCTGGGGATTTATCCACTTTTGTGAGTTTCAAGATATCCAGCACTTTCTCCTCTGTAATATGGACATTTTTCAAGATGTCACCATCTATTTCTCTGCATTCTATATCTTCCATGTCCTTTTCCACAGTAAATGCTGATGCAAAATACTCATTTAGTATCTCCCCCAACTCCTGCAGCTCCACATAAAAGCTACCTTGCTGATCTTTGAGGGGTCCTATTCTCTCCCTCGTTACCCTTTTGTCCTTAATATATTTGTAAAAGCCCTTTGGATTCTCCTTAATTCTATTTGCCAAAGCTATCTCATGTCCCCGTTTTGCCCTCCTGATTTCCCTCTTAAGTATATTCCTACTTCCTTTATACTCTTCTAAGGATTCACTTGATCTATCCTGTCTAAACCTGACATATGTTTCTTTCTTTTTCTTAACCAAACCCTCAATTTCTTTAGTCATCCAGCATTCCCTATACCTACCACCTTTCCTTTCACCCTGACAAGAATATACTTTCTCTGGATTCTTGTTATCTCATTTATGAAGGCTTCCCATTTTCCAGCCGTCCCTTTACCTGCGAACATCTGCCTCCAATCAGCTTTT
>NC_057752.1:1948795-1988908 GCF_004010195.1 Chiloscyllium plagiosum
AAAAGAGATTCCAGTGATCCAAAAATGTGAATCCTTCTCCCATACACCAGCTCCTCAGCCATGCATTCCTTTGCTCTATCCTCCTATTCCTGCCCTCACTAGCTCGTAGCACTGGGTGTAATCCAGATATTACTACTCTCGAGGACCTCCTTTTTAAATTTCTGCCTAACTCTCTGTAATCTCCCTTCAGAGTCTCAACCTTTTCCCTTCCTATGTCGTTGGTTCCAATGTGGACAATGACCTCCTGCTGGGCACTCTCGCCCTTGAGAACATTCTGCACCCTCTCTGAGACAGCCTTGATCCTGGCACCAGGGAGGCTACACACCATTCTGCTTTTTCACTGCTGGCCACAGAAATGTCTGCCTGTACCTCGGACTAGAGAGTCCCCTAACACAATTGATCTCTTGGAACCTGACGTACTCTTCATTGCATGACAGCCAGTCTTGGTACCAGATACTTGGCTGTTCGTGCTACATTCCCCTGAGATTCCATCACCCCCTACATTTTCCAAAACAGCATACTTGTTTGAAATGGGGATAGCCACAGAAGACTCCTGTACTACCTGCCTACCTCTCTTACCTTTCCTGGAGTTAACCCATCTATGTGACTGTATCTGCAACTTTTCTCCCTTCCTATAACTGCCATCCATCACATCCACTTGCTCTTGTAAATTCCTCATTGCCTCTAACTGTCTCTCCAACTGATCTGTTTGATCTGATAGGATTCGCAATCAACGGCATTTATTGCAGATATAATCCTCAGTAACATGTAAACTCTCCCTAAAGTCCCACATCCGACAAGAAGAGCATATCACTCTACTAAGGGCCATTTTTGCTTCTTTCAATCTACAGACCCAGAAAATAGCACTGTCTTATTCCTCTGCAAAATACTGCTCCAGGCTCTCTTAATGCTTACAGCTTATGTTTTTAAGTTTAATCAAGAGACATATCTCAATAAAACATATGATCAAGAAAGGACCCACTCTACTCACTACTGCACACTTACTGTAAGGTCACACTTAAACTATTCACTTATCTGTTTCTGGGCTGTGACCTCTCCCAAACAGATTCCTCCAAGATCAGTTAAGAATTTCACTGTTTGTTAATTTTCCCAACCGCACTCCGATGTCCAGCCATACATGAATTCAAACAGCAAAGGCAGTAACTGCGCAGGTTCACTGTGTGTCAGTTAGCAGTGTGGGTTTCATTCTCTCTCTCCTGCATTACCTGACCATGTGCTGCCCTTGTCTGTTCCTCTCCCTTCTAAATGTGTTGTTGCTTTTGACTTTTTTCCCCAAAGTTCCAAAACAATGCAATAGCATATAAAACTGTAATTGTTGCCCCTAGAATTTGAGGAAATCACCTCCAACACCTAAAATATCTCAAAAAAAGAGCAGCTTGTTACAGCCAGAAAATTTTCGCATCCTCCATCTTGGATTACAAAGGAATAACATTTGCCACTCTCAAATCATCTGGCACGGCTCCAGTGTACAGTGAGGATGCAAAGACCATCGCCAAAGGCGCGGATATCTCTTCCCTCACTTCCTGTTGCAACCTTGGGTCTATCCCATCTGGCCCAGGGGACTTATCTATCTTTATGTTTTCCAAAGTTTTCAGCACATCCTCCTTCTTAACATCAACCTGTCCTCAGAAATGTCAAGGTCCCTCTCAGTAGCGAATACTGAAGCAAAGTATTCAATGAAGACCTCCCCTACCTCCTCCAACCCCAGGCACAAGTTCCCTCTACTATCCCTGATTACCTATCCTCACTCTGGCCATCCTCTTGTTCCTCACACAAGTCTAAATGCCTTAGCGTTTTCCTTAATCCTACCCACTAAAGCTTTTTAATGTCCCCTTCTGGCTCTTAAGTCCATTCTTCAGTTCCTTCCTGGCTACCTTGTAACCCTTTGGAGCCCTGTCTGATCATTGCCTCCTCAACCTTAAGTAAGCTTCCTTCTTCCTCTTGATTAAATGTTCCACATCCGTTGTCACCCAAGGTTCCTTCACCCTACCATCCCTTCCTTGCCTCAGAGGGACAAACCTGTTCAGCACTATCAGCAAGTGCTCCCTAAACAACCTCCACATTTCTGTCGTGCATTTCCCTGAGAACATCTGTTCCCAATTTGGGTGCCCCAGTTCCTGCCTAATATCATAGTAATTCCCCCTCCCCCAATTAAATACTTTCCCATACCGTCTGCTCCTATCCCTCTCCATGAGTATAGTAAAGGGCATGGAGTTGTGATCACTATCACCGAAATGCTCTCCCACCAAGAGATCTGACAGCTGGCTTGGTTCGTTGCCAAGCACCAAATCCAATATGGCCTCCCCTCTAGTCGGCCTATCTACATATTGAGTTAGGAATCCTTCCAGGACACACCCATAACAACAACCCTGTTTCTTCTGCACCTTTCCAAAATCTGCCTCCCAATTTGCTCCTCGATGTTTCTGTTGCAATTTGTGGGGGGAGGGGGGGCATCTGTGGAAAACTCCCAATAAAGTGACTGCTCCTTTCCTGTTTCTGACTGCCACCCATACTGACTCTGTAGACAAACCCTCCTCGACCACCTACCTTTCTGCAGCTGTGACATTATCCCTGATTAGCAATGCCACTCACCCACCTCTTTTGACTCCCCCTCTATTCCTTTTGAAACATCTAAACCCTGGAAGATCCAACAACCATTCCTCCCCCTATGATATCCAAGTATCCGTAATATCCATAACATCATAGTTCCAAGTACTGATCCATGCTCTAAGTTCATCACCCTTATTCCTGATACTTCTTACATTAAAATAGACACTTCAACTCATCACACTGACTGCAACTTTGCCCTATCAAATATCTATCCCTCCTCACAGACTCTCTGCACGCCGTATCTGCTGTTCACTAGTTACTCCATCCTGAGATCTGGAGCTCTGGTTCCCATTCCCCTGCCAATCTCGTTTAAACACTCCTGAAGAGCTCTAGCAAACCTCCTGCCCGGATATTGGTGCCCCTCCAAATCAGGTGTAACCCTTCCTTCATGTACAGGTCCCACCTTCCCCAGAAGGTATCCCAATGATCCAAATATCTGATACCTGGCCTCTCTCTTGTGGGAGAATCTAGAATTAGGGGTCATTGTTTAAAAATAAGGAGTCACCCATTTAAGATAAAAGTGAGGAAATGTTTTTTCCCTCTGAGGGTCGAGAGTCTTTGGAATTCCCTTCCTCAAAAGGCAGTGGATGCAGAATCGTTCAATGTGTTTAAGGCAGAGGGAGATAGATTCTTGATGACCAAGGGGGATGAAAGAATTTCGGGGGATATGCAGGAATGTAGAGATGAGGTTAAAATCAGATCAGCCGCGATCTTATTGAATGGCAGAACAAGCTCAAAGGGCCGAGTGGTCTACTCTTGTTATTTGTTTGTATTGTCCTGCACTACGAACCAAAGTCCATTATTAAGACTTTTCAATGTATGTTTCAAAAAAGAATACAAGCCAATGAATTTCTTTCAAATTGGTTTTCTTATCATCACCGTGGGACCTGATTTCTGGACGTAAATGTTCTCCAGTGCCATTTATAAATCAAAGCCAGGTTATATGAGGAACCATTGCTGAGCCACAATCATAGAATATTATGAGGTAGGTTGTTAAAGTGCATTTGATCCTGTGAAAAGACTTGAAGAATTGCCAGATTAGCATTCATCAACAGATTAGTAAGGAAAAGAAAATCATGTTTAATATTACTATCAATGGCTTTCATCTCTGTATGATTGTAGGGTCCCTCTTTGCTCCATGATTGATTGTTGGACCAATTTCAGAACTGGAGGAGAGGCAAGCACCCAGGATTGTTATTGAGCAATGTTTGGGGATGGGGAGTGATGGGCAAGCAATCAAACAAAGTGATTGATAGCAGCACTGGGAGAATGCCAGGCTCCCATGCTGAGTAGCATCAGCAGTCAGTATATGTTGGAAACACAGAAGCACAGAAAATACGAGTAGACCATTCAGCCCTTCAACCTAGTCCAGCAGTAAACATGATCATAGCTGATCATCCAACTCAGTCGTCTGTTCCCACTTTCTCCCCAAACCCTTTGAACCCTTTAACCCTAAGAACTATATCCAACTCCTTCTTGAAAACATTCAATGTTTTGACTTCAACTGCTTTCTATGACAGACAATTCCACAGGCTTTCACTCTCAGGGGAAAGAAATTTCTCCTCATTTCAGTCCTAAATAGTCTACCCCATACCCTTAGACTTTGACCTTTGGTTCTGGACTCGCTGGTCATTGGGAACATCCTTCCTGTGTAGTCCTGTTAGAATTTTATAAATTGCTATGGGATTTCCCCCACCCCCACCTCCCATTCTACTGAATGCCAATGAATATAATCCTAACTGATCCAGTCTCTCTTCATAGGTCAGTCCTATGGAGGAATCAGTCTGGCAAACCTTTGCTTAATTCCCTCAATCGCCAGAACATCATTTCTCAGAGGAGACCAAACCTGCACACAATACTCCAGGTTAGGTAAATAGGAACCAGATCTGGCTGAGAGGCTGGGACAAGCCCACCTCTGCAGGGCCAGGAGCCACAAGCAGATTTAGAGACCCACTAGGGAATAAGGTCATGCCTTCTGCCCGCACCTCTCTGTTTCCCAGACCTATCAACCAATCACATTGCTCTCACCCCACCAGTCCCAGCATAACCTCCTTTATCTTCACCCAAGTGACCAGACTGCTAATTTACAACATTATTGTTTAAACTATATACCTTAAAAATCATCCGGGGAATCTCAGTTTGCCGACAACAGCTTCTGAGATGGGAGGCAAATCTCCCAGTGGAGCAGTGTAGGCAGGTTTACCCTGAACTTTGGGATTTGGTATCTGACCCAGCCACCCTAGCATCTTCCTGTGTAAATTAGGAAATCTGCAAGATTATCAACATTATAAACATGTTATTGAAACAGAATACATTATGAAGACACACTACCCACAATTTATATCCCTCTGTGGTATGACTATCAGTCACTTTGAATTTTGCTGCTTGTGACTGCTCAGCCCAGCCCACACATAGAATATAAATCACACTCTACAGGTATTCATATCTAACTCTACACATTAGCTGAATTCACAATCTCTAGCATAAATATTGTCTGATTTCAGCAAGATAATTATTTTCGTCTTCCAGTAATTTTTTTTAAAGTGTTATTAACCTTAGAAGGGTAAGACCATTTGTTTTTAAACATAGACAATTCCCTTGGTTCTGATAGAAAATGAAATAGATATATCTCGTGGGAAGATGTAAAGGATAGAAAAACAGAAACAAAAAACTAAGGCTGGATTCATTGGAGCAGAAAAGCTAGAAGTAGGATCTAATAGGAATGTTCCATGTTATAAAAGGATTAGATTCCCTACAGTATGGAAACAGGCCCTTCGGCCCAACAAGTCCACACCGACCCTCTGAAGAGTAACCCACCCAGACCCATTCCCCTATCCTATATTTATCACTGACTAATACACCTAATACTACAGGCAATTTAGCATGGCCAATTCACCTGACCTGCACATCTTTTGGATTGTGGAAGGAAACCCACATAAACACGGGGAGAATATGCAAACTCCACACAGTCACCCAAGGAAGGAATCAAACCCAGGTCCCTGGCACTGTGCAGCAGTAGGGCTAATCATTGAGCCACCATGCCACCCCATGCCAGATTCAATGACATGAATGACTATTGGACAGTGAATTAATAATTGGTGGGGGACTTAATGTGGATTAATACAAGAAAGCATAAAATGGAGGGAAGAAGAAATATTTTCAATTCTAAAGGTGAGTATGGATGTTCACTGCATTACTGCAAGTAGTTAATTAAACTGAGACAATCATGATATTGAAGAGGGGATGAGATAAACACTTTAAGAATAAAATTATTAAAGAGAAACAGATATGCATAAGGACAATGTGCTTTATCTTGTGCTTTCAGCCAGTGCTGATAGTTGTATGTTGAGACACTTGTGTGGAGTATTTCAGGCTGTGGGCGTCTGCACTGTCCTGTGACTGCTTTCCCCTTATCCAGAAGTAAGACTCTTCACCTCCTTACTATCATGCTCCTTCAGTTCCATTTGTACATAGTAGATTCTCAAATACGACTCTGTAGGATAGTTTCTGAGATCTCTCTCCTCACATTGTCATTTGAGACTGAAGTCTTTTCTCTCACTGATGTCAGTCATGCGATAAGTTACACCATTATGATTTATATGAATCTCATTACACTGCATCACACCCCTTCCCCCAGTTTTTCTCTACTTGGTTTACATTTTCCAGTTGTTCACTTTTGCTTACATCCACAGTCTTGCATAGTCTCACATCATTATTACCACTATCACACCATTTCCCATCCCCCTCAAAGTCCAAACACCACAGGTCGAGATCATTTGCAAATATACCCATCTGCAGTGATGGGGGAGCCCAGCACATCAATACAAAAGATAAAGTTGATGCATTTACAACAATGTTCAGCCAGAAGTGCCGAGTGGATGGTCCATCTTGGCCTCCTCCAGTGGTCCCCAGCATCTCTTCAGCCAATCTGATTCACTCCACATGATATCAAGAAACAGTTGGAGACACTGGATACTGCAAAGACTATGGGCCCTATCAACATTCCAGCAAGTGTATTGAAGACTTGTGCTCCAGAACCTGCTGCTCCCCTAGCCAAGCTCTTCCAGTACAGTTACAACACTGGCATCTACCCGACAATGTGGAAAATTGCCCAGGTATGTCCTGTACAGAAAAAGGACAAGCCCAACCTTGCCAATTACTTCTCGATCATCAGTAAAGTGATGGAAGGTGCCATCCACAGTGCTATCAAGCAGCACCTGCTCAGCAATAACCTGCTCAGTGACACCCAGTTTGGGTTCCACCAGGGTCACTCAGCTCCTGACCTCATTACAGCCCTGGCTCAAACATGGACAAAAGAGCTGACTTTCACAGGGGAGGGGAGATGACAGCCCTTGACATCAAGGCTGCATTCGACCAAGTGTGGCATCAAGGAGCCCGAGCAAAACTGGAATCAATAAGTATCAGGGAGCAAACTCTCCAGTGGTTGGAGTCATGCCTGAAACATCGGAAGACAGTCATGGTTGTTAAAGGTCAGTCATTTTAGCTCCAGGACATCTCTGCAGGAGTTCCTCTGGGTAGTGTCCTAGGCCCAACCATCTTCAGCCACTTCATCAATGACCTTCCCTCCATCGTAAGTTCAGAAGTGGGGATGTTCGCTGATGATTGCACAATGTTCAGCACCATTCACAACTCCTCAGACACTGAAGCAGTCCATGTTCAAATGCAACAAGATCTGGACAATATCCAGGCTTGGGCTGACAGGTGGCAAGTAACACTCATGCCACATAAATGCCAGTTAATGACTATCTCCAATGAAAGACAATCTAACCACCACCCCTTGACATTCAATGGTGTTAACATCATTGAATTCCCCACTAACAACATCCTGGGGGTTATCATTGACCTGAAACTCAACTGGATTTGCCAGTTGCGTAAATACAGTTGCGACAAGAGCTGGTCAGAGGCTAGGAATACTGCAGTGAGTAACTCACCTCCTGACTCCCCAAAGCCTGTCCACCATCTACAAGAAACAAGTCAGGAGTGTGATGGAATACGCCCCATGTACCTGGACGAGTGCAACTCGAATAACACTCAAGAAGCTTATCACTACCGAGGACAAAACAGCCCACTTAATTGGCACCACAACTACACATTTCCCCTCTCTCTACCACTGACACTCAGTAGCAGCAGTGTATACTATCTACAAGATGCATTGCAGAAATTCACCAAAGACCCTTAGACCACATTTCTCAAACCCATTACCACTATCATCTGGAAGGACAAGGGCAGCAGATACATGGGAACACCAGCACCTGTAAGTTCCCCTCCAAACCACTCACCATCCTGACTTATATAAGAACATAAGAACCAGGAACAGGAGTAGGCCATCTTCGAGCCCGCTCCACCATTCAATAAGATCATGGCAGATCTTTTCATGGCCTAAGCTCCACCTACCCACCCTCTCACCATAACCCTTAATTCCTTTACTGTTCAAAAAATTATTTATCTTAACTTTAAAAACATTTATTGAGGAAGCCTCAACTGTTTCACTGGGCAGGGAATTCCACAGATTCACAATCCTTTGGGTGAAGAAGTTCCTCCTTATTTCAGTCCTAAACCTGCTCCCCCTAATTTTGAGGCTATACCCTCTCATTCTAGTTCACCCACCAGTGGAAACATCCTCCCTGCTTCTATCTTATCTATTCCCTTCATAATTTTATATGTTTCTGTGAGATCCCCCCCTCATTCTTCTAAATTCCAATGAATATAATCCCAATCTACTCAGTGTCTCCTCATAAGCCAACCGCCTTAACTCCGTAATCAACCAAGTTCAGGTGTGGCTTCACCAGCACCTTGTACAGCTGCAACATAACCTCCCTGCTTTTAAACTCAATCCCTTTAGCAATGAAGGACAAAATTCCATTTGCCTTCTTAATTGCCTGTTACACCTGCAAACCAACCTTCTATAAATCATGCACAAGGACACCCAGGTCCCTCTGCACAGCAGCATGCTACAAGATTTACTATTCAAATAATAGTCCTTTTTACTGTTATTCCTACCAAAATGGATGACTTCACATTTATCAACATTGTACTCCATCTGCCAGACCTTTGCCCACTCACTTAACTATTTATATCCTTCTGCAAAGTTTCACAGTTCTCTGCACACTTTGCTCTACCACTCATCTTAGTATCATCCACAAACTTTGACACACTACACGTGGTCCCCAATTCCAAATCATTCTATGTAAATTGTAAATAATTGCAGTCCCAACACTGATCCCTGAAATATATCACTGTTCCTTCAGTGTTACTGGGTCAAAATCCTGGAATTCCCTCCCTAACAGTATATGGACTGTAGCGGTTCATGAAGGCAGCTCACCACCACTTTCTCAAGAGGGCGATTAGGCACGGACAATAAATATCAGCCCAGCCAGTGACACCCATGCCCCACAAGTGAATTTAAAGAATCTGTAACTCTGATTATCCTCATCTGCTTTGCTTGTATTCAAAGCTTGGATAAGAATGTTGTCCCATGTCTGGAATTATCATATCCTACTCTGTGCAATATGCAGTACATGTATAGGTGTCCATAGTCAGTTTCATTTCTTGGCTCAAGAAAGATCAAGAATTTCCTGTTCCGCTGAGATAGATAGGTTCTTGTGTATCAAGGGGATCAAGGGTTATGGGGAAAGAGCAGGAGAATGGGGACGAGAAACTTATCACCCATGATTGGACGATGGAGCAGACTCAATGGGCTGAATGGACTAATTTCTGCTCCTATGTCTTATGATCTTATGGTCCTCCTGAATGTCTCCTCAGGCATTATGGCAATATAGGATCTGGTGGATCTATTTCTCTGATGACAATGGTTCTGACTTTCTGCCCTGGCTTTAAGGTCAACATAGTCACAAATTTGCTTGGACAGTATTGCTGAAAAAGATGGATTTTGGCAATGCTTTTCATCTTGCACTTAATAGGACAATTCACAAGAATGCCAATGTAAAGGGAGAACAACATTTAGATTGTGTTTTCAGAAAGAAACACATTTTTGTGACATATGTCAGAAGCCATTAAAAATATTCTTGCAAAAATATTCATTCCCAGCAGCCTTCGTGCCTAAATGGCTGCTATCACTAAAAGGAATGACGATTCCCTGTAAGTAGCTTGTGTAAAACACTTTATCAGCATAGACGTCTTGTCAAGTGAATATCTTTGCTGTTGAGCAGGCTGTCTATGAAAAGGCTCAAATGAAACTGTACTTGGTACACAAGACAACCGTTTTTGGAGGGTCAGTAGATTTTCAGTTTACACAATCTAAACATTATTGTGTTCCTTTAACAATATCCAAATTCTCTAATCAAAATATTATAGAGTCATTGAGTCATAGAGATGTACAAGATGGAAACAGACCCTTCGGTCCAACCTGTCCATGCCAACCAAATATCCCAACCCAATCTAGTCCCACCTGCCAGCACCCGGCCCATATCCCTCCAAACCCTTCCTATTCATATACCCATCCAAATGCCTCTTAAATGTTGCAATTGTACCAGCCTCCACCACTTCCTCTGGCAGCTCATTCCATACACGTACCACCCTCTGTGTGAAAAAGTTGCCCCTTGGGTCTCTTTTATATCTTTCCCCTCTCACCCTAAACCTATGCCCTCTAGTTCTGGATTCTCCGACCCCAAGGAAAAGACTTTGTCTATTTATCCTATCCATGTCCCTCATAATTTTGTAAACCTCTATAAGGTCACCCCTCAGCCTCCGATGCTCCAGGGAAAACAGCCCCAGCCTGTTCAGTCTCTCCCTATAGCTCAAATCCTCCAACCCTGGCAACATCCTTGTAAATCTTTTCTGAACCCTTTCAAGTTTCACAACAGCTTTCTGATAGGAAGGAGACCAGAATTGCACGCGATATTCAAACAGTGGCCTAACCAATGTCCTGTACAGCCACAACATGACCTCCCAACTCCTGTATTCAATACTCTGAGCAATAAAGGAGAGCATCCAAAATGCCTTCTATGCTATCCTATCTACCTGCGACTCCACTTTCAAGGAGCTATGAACCTGCACTCCAAAGTCTCTTTGTTCAGCAACACTCCCTAGGACCTTACCATTAAGTGTATAGGTCCTGCTCAGATTTGCTTTCCCAAAATGCAGCACCTCACATTTATCTGAATTAAACTCCATCTGCCACTTGACAGAAGTTGAAAGGTGAAAAAGGCTTAATATCTAAAATTATATTAGTTATTTGCCCATCAACCTTTTCAAAGGCTAAGAATCCTACTGAGGGATTCAGGAGTAAGGGATGAAGAGTACAGTAAACTTAAAGAAGAGATCAGTGATAAATTAAATGTATAAAAAAAGGACAATATCACACTCCATAGTGAGTCTCCCACTAGCAGGAGACTTTAAAACAAAGTTGTAGCAATGGACTTGAAGGTATGTAATAAGGGAAAAAATATCATTCATCAAGGCTGAGGCCATCATAAACATATTTTAATCCAAGGGCCATAGTATATTGCAACACATAGGGAAGATAGCATGGAAAAGTCCAGGTAAGGTGAGAAAAGCTTACCCATAGAATGTTTTAAAGGTACTCAGCAGCAGTCAGATCTCAAGCACTTGTCTGGTACTTATGTTTTAATGGAGTTGGAAAGCCAGGATTAGCATCAAGATTAGGGAAGAGGAACAATTTCAGAAATAAGAGCTTTGCGATGATAGATCTGTCACAAAAACCGTCCAACTGAGCCTTTTCGGGCTGAGAGAACTGATATGGTGGTATCTATGAAGCCATAAAAATACAACATAGATTTGTAATTTCTTATTTGAAGAGCACTATACCAAACTTTTTTCCCCCAAAAATGTGTTTCTGGAGAGAGATATATTCAATTCAAGTTGTCCCACCTCATTGAAAAATATTGTTAATGTAAAAGTGCTCATTGACTTGTTCATCTTTGCTTTCAGTCTCATACGCAGTGTTTTTAACATGCATCTCTGACCTTGTGACTCTGCTGCACCATCTGTGATAGGGGTCTTCAACCAAAACTACAGCAAGTGAAAGCCCAATGAAAACATCTTTGCAGCTGGACAGGAACAATGGTCCATATACTGAGTCCTGTACACCAGCTTCCAAGTTTCAGTTAAGATTTAGAGGGCACAATCAGCGCTTTGCTAAAATTTGTTCAAAACGCTATTAGTAGACTACCTGGGAAATACTTAAAACTCAGATTAACACTGCATTGCGATTAGTTGACAGCTGAACATGTACCAGCTTACCAAGACATACATGGTCCAGCTTTGGGAGTCAGTGCAGAGGAAAGCAACGAAGCTGATCCCTCGTGCTGGAAGGATGAGGTGTAGCTCAGAAAATCGTTGACTCAGAGGGAACTTTATAAAGGAACCTAAGATACTGAGGATAGAGAAAGGAAAGCCAGAATATTTGTTTCAGATAAGCCACCGGTATAAAAGAGGGTAAAGATTCATGTTTGTAAATGGCAAGTTTAGAACAGGTGCCAGGGAAACATTTCTTTGCACTGAAATAGCTAGAAGATTTCCAAAAGACTAGTTAAGACCAGGGCACTAAACTCATTTGGGAAACAGCTAGAGATTATACGGTTAGTATTATGGAATGAGATCAAATGGATTTCCTTCATTTCTTATTATTTTTGATGTCAGAACAAAGGAACAGCAGTGGGCCATTCAGCCCATCGAATTTGCCTTGCCATTCAATGTAATCATGGCTGATCAAACACTTCAATGCATTTCACTCAACCTATCCCGAAATCCTTTATGCCACTAGTAATCAGAAATCCATCAATCTCTACTTTAAACATACTCAAAGACTGATCTTCACAACCCTCTTGTGTAGAGAATTCCAAAGATTCACAACCCTCTGAGTAAAATAATTTCTCCTCACCTTGGACTTATGTGGCATCCCCCTTTTGTTTAAATTGTGCCCCAACCAGGGGAAACATTTTACCCGAAGCTACCCTGTCTATTCCTTTCGGTATTTTGTAAGTTTCAATTAGATCATGACTCATTCTTTGAAATTCTAGAGAATATTGCCCAATCTCTCTTTGTAAAGATAGTCCCGCCATCTCAGGAACAAGTCTGGCGAACTTCGGTTGCACTCCCTCTATGACAGTATTTTTCCTGGGATAAAGGCAACCAAAACTGCACACAGTTCTCCAGATGCAGTCTAACCAAGCTCTGCACAATTGAAGCAAGACTTCACTACTCTTGGAATAAAGGCTAACATTTCATTAGCCTTCTGAATAGCTTGCTTTACCTGTATGTTAGCTTTCAGTGACTTATTAGCAAGGACACCTAAGTCCATTTCTACATCTACATTTTCCAACCTCTCACGATTTAAGAAATACTCTGGAAATCTATTTTCCTACCAAAGTGGATAACCTCACAATTTTCCAAATTATATTCCATGTGCTATGTTCTAGCCTATTCACTAAGTCTGTCTAAATATTCTGAAGACAGATTATATCAACCTCACCACACACATTCTCATTCAGCTTTGTATAATCTGCAAATTTGGAAATATTATGTTGGTCCCCACCTCCAAATCATTGATATATATAACGTGAATAGTTGGGGCCCAAGTACTGATCCTTGCAGTACCCCATTAGTCACAAACTATCCATGTTAGACTGACCCATTTATTCCGACACTCTACTTTTTGTCTGTTGGCCAATCATTAATCCATGCCTGTACATTAGTTTTTATCCTGTGTGCTTTAATTATTCTAATCAGCCTCCTGTGGGGGATTTTATCAAAAGCCTACCGAAAATCTAAATACACGACATACATTGTCTCTCCTTTAACATTTTTGCTCATAACATCTTCAAAGAACTCCAGCATGTTAATCAAATACGATGTCCCTTTTGCAAATCCAGGCTGACTATGCCCAATATATCATTACAAACCAGCTGTCTATTTATGCCATTCTTTATTAAAAGGTTCTAGCATTCTCCCCACTACCGATGTAAGGCTAACACATACATAGTTCTTTGTTTTCTCTATCACTTCCTTCTTAAATAGTGGGGTGACATTTGCTACCTTCCAATCCCCAGAAATCATTTCAGAATCTTTAGAATTTTGAAAGATAATCACCAATACATTTGACTATCTTTATAGTCACCTCCTTCAACACTCTGGGATGAGGACCATAAGGTTATGGGGATTTATCAACTTTCTCCAGTTCAACATTCTTATGAATTCTAATTTCCTTCAACTTCTCATTCTCCCTGCTTTTCATCTATTGTCCTTGTCACGCTTTCACAGCTCTTGCCAATCTGACTCCTGAGTTACACCATTGGTTTAGCGTTGATATACTTCCAAAACTGCTTCAAGTTGAAGAAAAAGCAATCACATAGCTGGTCAATGAGTAATATTGGAAGGCTCAGCTCCCTGTGATCACAAAGAGTGGCTCAATCCCCAGCTGGTGATAATAACTTGAAATGTTAGGACATTCTGTGTAAAATTTATTTTGGGAAGGGGGTAAAAATTTGAAATTGTGCAGTATGATAGCAGTAATGAATATATTAATGTATTCATGTGAAATTCCTCTCTAGATTATTTTAATGAAGATGAGTTAATGCCTTAAAATTGTGGACAAAGGACTGCATGAATGCATTAATTACCAAAATCTTGGCATTTCAGGCACTTAGTAATTTTAAAACAGCAGTCAAGGTTTCAGCAATAAGTTCGCTGTTTGTCAGCAGATGTTTGATCTAATTGTTACAGTTCCTGCACATTAGATTACAAGGTGCAGTATGCACTAATCAGGGTTGAAAATTAAAGCAGTTTCTCAGCTCTGTGCTTTCTGATTACATGAGCAGCATTTCTTGTACAAAAGGGATTGAAGTATTGACAATACATCAACTGCCTCATTATGATGAGTACATAAACACAGACTGCCATATCATGCAAGAGTTTCCAATTCTGATGTTAGTCTCTCAAAAAATCCTGACTATCAGGCCATTATCTAAAGACTGATTGTGGGATCTTGCCATGTGCAAATTTAGTACAGTATAGGACCAAACTCTGTTTAACCAGCATTTAACCTTGAGTATTGAACACCGTGAAAGAGGAAAGGGGCAAGGATTAGACAGAAGTACAGGATTTACAGCACAGAAGGAGGCCATTCAGCCCAGTGTGACCATGCTAACCTGATGGATTAGGACATGTCAAATTACTAAGCAAAAGTGAGGACTGCAGATGCTGGAAACCAGAGTTTAGATCAGAGTGGTGCTGGAAAAGCACAGCAGGTCAGGCAGCATCCGAGGAGCATGTCAAATTACTGTCAGCTCATGGTGACAGCAGAAGTGAGTGAAAGAGTCAACAACAACTTGCATTTATATAGTGTTAAAGTATCTCAAGGTATTTCACAGGAGTGATAATCACACAGAATTTGACACAGCATGAGATATCAGGAAATATGACAAAAAGCAGGGCAAACAAGTAAGCTTTAAGAGAAGAAAAGAAAGGTGGAAGAGTTTCCAGAGAGAAATCCAGAGCAGAGAATGAGGTGAATGAGGGTGCAGGTGCAATATTTGGATGACTTACCTGGGTTCTTGGATTCAGGTGACCCCACCACAGCATACACTCTCTCACACACACAAGCACACACACACTCACACAGACTCTCTCTGATACATACACACATACTCACACTCATGCGCAGACCCTCTCACAGGCATATACTCTGTCTCCCTTGTGCACACACTCTATCAAGCGTGCACACACATACACACACTCTCCCTCTGTCCCACACACACACTCTCTCTCCAGACTTTCCCCCTGCATCCCCATCCCACACACACTCTCTCTCTGTCACACGCATACGCACAAACACAGACATGTGTACCGGGTGAATTTACATTTGCAGATTTGTATTTGCAGATACATTCTATTTTGTTCAAAAAGCACACAATCTGTAAAGAGTCAGTCAATGTAACATTTTATAAATTCCTACTTTGGAAGTAGAACCAATCTGACTCAAGGTTGGGATACAGACAGACTCTAACCTCACACCTTTAATGTATTGTCTGCTCTGAGATGTTACCTTTTTTTCTCTATATGCTGATAAAACCTTAAGTTATCTCAGGACTGTGACTTGAAAGAGGTTCTGGGATTTACATATTAATCAATCAGAACCTGCATCCCCATTCTAAGTGATTAAAGACTTAACAGCAATTTAAATTTGTTCAATACATTGCATCAGTTGTATGACACTTTGATCTTTTTCTATAAATTCTGTGTCCTATGATCCTGCCCCACTAGCTTCCTGATGAAGAAGCAGCGCTCCAAAAGCTTGTACTTTCAAGTAAACCTGTTGGACTATAACCTGGTGTTGTGTAATTTTTAAAATTAAGAATGCACAGGATACCCACTGTTGAAGGAGCACAGATATTTCAGGGGTTTAAGATGAGGTGACAGCGTTGAGGAAGGATGTTTTTGATTTGATTTGATTTGATTTAATATTGTCACATGTCCCTAGGTACAGTAAAAAGTTTTGTTTTGTATGCAGTACAGACAGATCATACCATGCAAAATGCATTAGGGTAATAGCACAGAACGAAGAATGTAGGAGCTGGAGGAGGTGATAAAGAGAGGCTGGAGGGGGTGGCAGAGATAGGGAGGGATATATGGACTGGAGGGGGTTACATAGATAGGGAAGGGTGTAGAGGCTGGAGGAGGTGACAAAGATAGGGAGACGTGTAGGGTCTGGAGGAGGTGACACAGAGATAGGGAGGGGTGAAGGGGGTTGGAGAAGGTGTTGGAGATAGGGAGGGATGCAGGCCTGTTGGAGGCTACAGAGGTATGGAGGGGTGTAGGGGGCTGGAGGAGGTTACAGAGATAGGGAGGGGTGTAGGGTCTGGAGGGGGTTAAAGAGATAGGGATGGGGTCTAGGCTGTAAGAGGTTAAGAAAGAGTTAGGGGTATTTGAAAGCAAGGATGAGCATTTAAAAAGTGAGACATTGCTTGACTGGGATCTAATGTAGCTCACTGAGGATAGTGATGATGAGTGAATATCTCTTGGTATGAGTTAGAACACAGGCAACAGAGCTTTGGGGAAACAGTGTGTCATGACAATACCACTGGACTAGTTATCAAAAGGGTCCTATACTTGTACTCTGTGGAGAGGAGTTCAAATCCAGCTGGCAATAAATCTGGAATATTATCTCAGGAATGGTGCCATAAATAACCATGGATTTTAGTAGAAAGCCATTGAAATTACTCTTCAGAAGCCAGCATCCCATCACGCATCACCCTTTATTTACAAATGCATAACCTTTGACAATAGCACTGCCTCTCACTGAGTCGGGCATTCAGTAACCCAATGTCCCTGACATTCACCATGTTCCTGTCAGTGCCAGGGCTTCCTGATTGGATCAGGTTAACAGCCCCATCAGGGAACTCATATTCTATGAGGTCCACCTGGCTGACCTTATTACAATCACTACATGCAAAGGAAACTGCCATCCTTACCCAATCTGGTCTACATTGACTCGAGACCCACAGCAATGTGGTTGACCCTTATCTGCTCTCTGAAATGACATGAGTAAGCCACTCAGTTTGAGAGTACAGGTAATCAGGGAAAGATGCTGGCCTTTCAGCGATGCCTACAGCCTAGGAAGAAATAAAGAAAAAAACAGTTTATGTAGACAACAAACTATTCAAGAGATTATTGGAATAATCAAGTCTTGAGATAACAAGTGTACAATCTTAGAGAAACGGAAAGTTAAGTCAGGAATGATGCTTACAAACTTGGTTTAATGCTGGAAAGCTCAGATATTTGTAAAATATATTAATAACTTAGATGAGGGTCAAAGTATAACATATCCATGTTTGCTAATAATACAAAACTAAATAGGCAAGTCATTTGTGAGATGGGTGCAAAGAGGCAGCAAGCATGTGACTGATGGAAAATAATGTGCCGAAATGTGAAGGTATCCATTTTGGCAGGCAAAACAGAAAAGCAGCATATTTTTTAAAATAATAAGAGGCTGAGGCATGTTGGTATTCAGAGGGACCTGGATGTACCTGCACGTTAATCACAGAAAGTTAACATGCAGCTACAGTAAGCAATTCAGAAGGCAAATGTTATGGGGTTGGTTTTATTACAAATGTTATGTTAGTTTTCAGGGTCATAGAGTGATACAACAAGAAAACAGATCCTTCGGTCGAACTCGTCCATGCTGACCAGGTTTCCAAAACTGAACTAGTCCCATTTGCCTGCATTTGGCCTATAATCTTCTAAAACTTTCCCATTAATGTACCTGTCCAAAAGTCTTTTAAATGCCGTAACTGTACCAGCCTCTACCACTTTCTCTGGCTGCTCATTCCATATATGCACCACCCCCTGAGTGAAAAAGTTGTCCCCCAGGTCCTTTTTAAATCTTTCCCCTCTCACCTTTAACCTATGCCTCCTAGTTTTGGACTCCTCTACCCTTAGCTATGCCTCCTTCATGATTTTATAAACCTCTAAATTGTCACCCCTCAGACTCCGGCGCTCCAGAGAAAAACGTACCAGCCTATCCAGCTTCTCCTTATAACTCTAGTTCTGGTAACATCCTGGTAATTTTTTCTTTACCCTTTCTAATTTAACAACATCATTCCTACAGAAGGACGACCAGAATTGTATGTAGTATTCTAAAAGTGGCCTCATTAACGTCCTGTACAACCGCAACATGACACCCCAACTCTTGCGCTCAAGCGTGCCAAACCCCTCTTCACCAGCCTGTCTACCTGTGACGCCACTTTTAAGGACTATGAACCTGCACCCCTCAGTCCTCTGTTCAACAACATTCCCCAGGACCCTACGATGAACTGTGTAAGTCGTCCCCTGATTTGCCATACCAAAATGCAACACCTCACATTTATCTAAATTAAACTCCATCTGACACTTCTCGGGCCATAGGCCCATCTGATTAAGATCTTGCTGCACTCTTAGGTAACATTCATCATAGTCCACGATAACACCAATTTTGGTGTTAGCTGCAAACTTATTAACCATACCTCCTATATTCTCATCCAAATCATTGATATAAATAGTGGATCCAAAAATAGTGGAGTATAAGAGTAAGGAACTCTTACTACAAGTATACAGGACCTTGACAAGGCTTTTGCTTCATTAACTACAGAAGGATATCTTTGACTTTGAGGGAGTGCAACAAAGTTCATGACAGGGATGCCTGGCATCAGGCAATTGTCCTTTGAGGAGAGATTGACGAGACTTGGCATATATTCTCTGAAGATTAGAGTATGAGAGATGATCTCTTTGAAATGTAAAACATTCTAGAAGGGCTTGGCAGGATAGATTTTGGGATAACAAAGGTACTGTAGTTAGCACTGCTGCTTCACAGCACCAGGGACCCAGGTTCAATCCCAGCCTCAGGAGACTATCTGTGTGGAGCTTGAGCATGTCTGCGTGGGTTTCCGTCGGGTGCTCCAGTTCCCCCCCGCAGTCCAAAGATGTACAGGTTAGGTTGGATTGGCCATGCTAAATTGCCTTTAGTGTCCAGGGATATGCAGATTCTGTGCACTGGCCATACTAGATTACCCACAATGTCCAGGGATGAGCAGGTTAGGGTGGATTAGCCATGCTAAATTGTCCCGTAGTGTCCAGGGATGTGCAAGTTATGTGGTTTGGCCATGCTAAATTGTCTGTAGTGTCCAAGGATGTATAGATTAGGTGGATTGATCAAGGTGAATGAGGGGCTATGGGAATAGGGTCGGGTTCTGGGTGGGATGCTATTCTGATGGTTGGTGCAAACTCGATAGGCCAAATGGCCTCTTTCTGTATTGTCGGGATTCTATGAAAAGATCACACCAGCTTGAGAATCGTGAATATGAGTCATCGTCTCAAAATAAAGGGGTGTGAGATGGAAGTTGTGTGATAAAATATATTAATATCATGTATTTTAGAGTTTCAATTTTGATGTCATGACATATAGATTTTGGTCGATGTAGACAAAGGGGTCAGTTTACCTGGAGCATGGATTTTTAAACCAGTATTTGGCAGCGAGCAGCTGACTGGGTTCTCTTGCTGGAATGATGATGCGAGCTTATTTGTATTGTGAGAGTTTTACAATTAAGGAGAGAAAGACTTTTGATTTAGAGGAAGCAATAATTGAATTTTTGCTTCTGAAAACCCATAGATTAGAAAGCTTTTGATTTTCAGTTTGAAGAAGACATGGCTGGGGTCAGATGAGAGAACAATCTCTTCAGGAGAGTTAGGTCAGTACAGTTAGGAAATAGGTTATCTCAGTTTAAGAGTTTCAGGTTGAAAATTCTAGAGCAGAAGTGTTTAGTTTGAACTCCAAAGTGTTTGAACATAATAAAGTCGAAGACCAATTGTATGAATAATTGAGGGAAAGGCTATCAAATCTAAGTTAAATTTATAGATGTGACAGGAACGTTTACTTCTACTTGAGAACTATAAAGTGATGGTGTTGTGTCAGATGGGATTTTCTTTTTGCTATGTGTTTGGAAATCTTCCATATTGTGTTATATCTAGAACTCCCTCCCGAACAGCATTGTGGGTCCACCGACACTTCATGGACTGCAGCAGTTCAAGAAAGCAGCTTACCACTGCCACAAGGGCAACTCAGAATAGGCAATAAATGCTGGCCAGCCAGCAATGCCCACATCCCACGAGTGAATAAAAAAATGTAAATAACTTGTTTTGTCTTTTCATTTAAGTAATAAACTTCTGTTTTATTGTTAAAACCAAATTGCAGCATTTGTGCTTATGTTTCAGTGAAAGACCACCATGTTAAATAAAAAAACACAACAAACCCACCGACTCCCACAGCTACCTGGATTGCACCTCTTCCCATCCTACCTCTTGCAAAAATGCCATCCCGTATTCCCAATTCCTCAGCCTCCGCCGTATCTGCTCCCAGGAGGACCGGTTCTACCACAGAACACACCAGATGGCCTCCTTCTTTAGAGACCGCAATTTCCCTTCCCACGTGGGTAAAGATGCCCTCCAACGCATCTCGTCTACATCCCGCACCTCCGCACTCAGACCCCACCCCTCCAACCGTAACAAGGTAGCAGCTTAAGGGAACATCTCCGGGACACCCCGTGGCCCAACATTTCAACTCCCCCTCCCACTCTGCCGAGGACATGGAGGTCCTGGGCCTCCTTCACCGCCGCTCCCTCACCACCAGACGCCTGGAGGAAGAACACCTCATCTTCCGCCTCGGAACACTTCAACCCCAGGGCATCAATGTGGCCTTCAACAGTTTCCTCATTTCCCCTTCCCCCACCTCACCCCAGTTCCAAACTTCCAGCTTCTCTCCACGCTTCAGGCTCTCTGCCTTTATTCCTGATGAAGGGCTTTTGCCCGAAATGTCGATTTCGCTGCTCCTTGGATGCTGCCTGAACTGCTGTGCACTTCCAGCACCACTGATCCAGAATCTGGTTTCCAGCATCTGCAGTCATTGTTTTTACCCAGCTTATGATCAGTCAAGCTAGAGTTCAGTTTGGAATCTGACTTGACCAGTTATCACATCAGCTTGGATCATAACAGGTGCGCATTCAACTCTGAGATGAGAAGAAATTTCTTCAATCAGTGAATTGAGGATCTTTGGAATTCTACATCCAGAGAAGTGTGGAAGTTCAGTTGTTGACGAGATAGATGTTGATAGAATTCTGAATTATAGGGATTCAATTGGGCTGCACAGTGGATCAGTGGTTAGCACTGCTGCCTCACAGCGCAGGGTACCTGGGTTTGATTCCAGTCTTGGGTGACTGTGTGGAGTCTATACATTATCCCCGTGTCTGTGTGGTTTCCTCGCACAGTCCGAAGGTTGCTATTTAGGTGATTGGCCATGCTAAATGGCCCTGTAATATCCAGGGATATGCGGGTTAGCTGTGGTAAATACAGGATTATAAGGATAGGGTGGAGGGTGGGTGGGACTGGGTCAGAGTGGGATACACTTTGGAGGGTTAGTGCAGACATGATGGGCTGACTGACCTCTTCCCGCACTGTAGAGGTTCTATTTTAAAAAAAAGTATTGTGGATGCTGGGAAAAGACTCTTGGAACTCAAAACATAGGGTGGAATCTTATCAAGACTGAAACAATGTGGGCTATGGTGAGGAGAATGTTAGAATTGTGCAAGTAGTCCGGCATGGCCTACCACAGTATCAGGAACAACTTGTTCCACCTTTCAGCTAAAATTTGGGCATTGAGGCAAGATTTTTGCCAGGCGTTGATGAATTGCATATTAAAGGGGATTATTGTTTGTTCGTGACCTCATGAACTGCACATCTTGCCTCATTAATATGTAGCTTCTTATCCGACAACGTGCTGTGAGCAAACCAGATGCTCCATGGGCACTGGCCACATGTACCCCACTCACACACACACATGCAGACATCCAACATGTGCCAGGCTCCAAAAACCCTTACGACCTATCTTCAATCCACTTAGAGGAACTTTCAGCCCTTCAATGCTGCCCATTAGAAAGTCGTCGGACACCCATGGTAATGCTGCAGTGAGGACATTGTGCTCTGAGACACTGACCCAAAGCTCGTGGTCTGTACCGGAATGTTCACTCACTCTCCCATTGCTCCCTCACTCTGAGACAACATCGAAACTCACAACATCCCTGTCAGGCGTTGTCCCTCAGGCAGAGATACCAGGTTCACTGTGCTGCTATCCTGTCCCTCAGCCAGAGATACCAGGCTCACTGTGCTGCTGCCCTGTCCCTCCGTCAGAGATACCAGGCTTACTGTGCTGCTGCCTTGTCCCTCAGTCAGAGATACCAGGCTCACTGTGCTGCTGCCCAGTCCCTCAGTCAGAGATACCAGGCTCACTGTGCTGCTGCTCTGTTCCTGGGTCAGAGACACCAGGCGCACTGTGCTGCTGCCTTGTACCTCAGTCAGAGATACCAGGCTCACTGTGCTGCTGCCCTGTCCCTCAGAGATACCAGGCTCACTGTGCTGCTGCCTTGTCCCTCAGAGATACCAGCCTCACTGTGCTGCTGCCTTGTCCCTCAGTCAGAGATACCAGGCTCACTGTGCTGCTGCCCTGTCCCTCAGTCAGAGATACCAGGCTCACTGTGCAGCTGCCTTGTCCGTCATCCAGAGATACCAGACTCACTGTGCTGCTGCCTTGCCCATCAGTCAGAGATGCCAGGCTCACTGTGCTGCTGCCTTGTCCCTCAGCCAGAGATACCAGGCTCACTGTGCTGCTGCCTTGTCCCTCAGTCAGAGATATCAGGCTCACTGTGCTGCTGCCCTGTCCCTCAGTCAGAGATATCGGGCTCACTGTGCTGCTGCCCTGTCCCTCAGTCAGAGATACCAGACACACTGTGCTGCTGCCCAGTCCCTCAGTCAAAAATACCACACTCACTGTGCTGCTGCCTTGTCCCTCAGTCAGAGATACCAGGCTCACTGTGCTGCTGCCTTGTCCCTCAGTCAGAGATACCAGGCTCACTGTGCTGCTACCTTGTCCCTCAGGGATACCAGGCTCACTGTGCTGCTGCCCTGTCCCTCATGGATACCAGGCTCACTGTGCTGCTGCCCTGTCCCTCAGGGATACCAGGCTCACTGTGCTGCTGCCTTGTCCCTCAGCCAGAGATACCAGGCTCACTGTGATGCTGCACTGTCCCTCAGCCAGAGATACCAGGCCCACTGTGCTGCTGACTTGTCCCTGAATCAGAGATACCAGACTCACGGTGCTGCTGCCCTGTCCCTCAGTCAGAGATATGAGGCTCACTGGGCAGCTGCCTTGTCCCTGAGTCAGAGATGCCAGGCTCACAGTGCTGCTGCCCAGTCCCTCAGTCAAAGATACCAGGCTCACTGTGCTTCTGACGTGTCCCTGAGTCAGAGATACCAGGCTCACTGTGCTGCTGCCTTGTCCCTCAGGGATACCAGGCTCACTGTGCTGCTGCCCTGTCCATCAGGGATACCAGGCTCACTGTGCTGCTGCCTTGTCCCTCAGAGATACCAGGCTCACTGTGCTGCTGCCCTGTCCCTCAGTCAGAGATACCAGGCTCACTGTGCTGCTGCCCTGTCCCTCAGTCAGAGAAACAGGTCTCACTGTGCTGCTGCCCTGTCCCTCAGTCAGAGATACCAGGCTCACTATGCTGCTGCCCTGTCCCTCAGTCAGAGATACCAGGCTCAATGTGCTGCTGCCCTGTCCCTCAGTCGGAGATTCCAGGCTCACTGTGCTGCTGCCTTGTCCCTCAGTCAGAGATACCGGGCTCACTGTGCTGCTGCCCTGTCCCTCAGTCAGAGATACCAGGCTCACTGTGCTGCTGCCCTGTGCCTCAGTCAGAGATACCAGGCACAATGTGCTGCTGCCCTGTCCCTCAGTCGGAGATTCCAGGCTCACTGTGCTGCTGCCTTGTCCCTCAGTCAGAGATACCGGGCTCACTGTGCTGCTGCCCTGTCCCTCAGTCAGAGATACCAGGCTCACTGTGCTGCTGCCTTGTCCCTCAGTCAGAGATACCAGGCTCACTGTGCTGCTGCCCTGTGCCTCAGTCAGAGATACCAGGCTCATTGTGCTGCTGCCCTGTCCCTCAGTCAGAGATACCAGGCTCACTGTGCTGCTGCCTTGTCCATCAGCCAGAGATACCACACTCACTGTGCTGCTGCCTTGTCCCTCAGTCAGAGATACCACACTCACTGTGCTGCTGCCCTGTCCCTCAGTCAGAGATACCAGGCTCACTGTGTTGCTGCCTTGTCCCTCGGCCAGAAATACCAGGCTCACTGTGCTGCTGACTTGTCCCTCAGTCAGAGATACCAGGCTCACTGTGCTGCTGCCTTGTCCCTCAGCCAGAGATACCAGGCTCACCGTGCTGCTGCCTTGTCCGTCAGTCAGAGACACCAGGTTCACTGTGCTGCTGCCCTGTCCATCACCCAGAGATACCAGGCTCACTGTGCTGCTGCCCTGTCCCTCAGCCAGAGATACCAGGCTCACTGTGCTGCTGCCTTGTCCCTCAGTCAGAGACACCAGGCTCACTATGCTGCTGCCTTGTCCATCAGGGATACCAGGCTCACTGTGTTGCTGCCCTGTCCCTCAGGGATACCAGGCTCACTGTTCTGCTGCCTTGTCCCTCAGAGATACCAGGCTCACTGTGCTGCTGCCCTGTCCCTCAGCCTGAGATACCAGGCTCACTGTGCTGCTGCCCTGTCCCTCAGTCAGAGATACCAGGCTCACTGTGCTGCTGCATGTCCCTCAGTCAGAGATTCCAGACTCACTGTGCTGCTGCCCTGTCCCTGAGTCAGAGATACCAGGCTCACGGTGCTGCTGCCCTGTCCCTCAGTCAGAGATGCGAGGCTCACTGGGCTGCTGCCCTGTCCCTGAGTCAGAGAAACCAGGCTCACTGTGCAGCTGCCCTGTCCCTCAGTCTGTGATACCGGTCTCACTGTGCTGCTGCCCTGTCCCTCAGTCAGAGATACCAGGCTCACTGTGCTGCTGGCCTGTCCCTCAGTCAGAGATACCAGACTCACTGAGCTGCTGCCTTTTCCCTCAGCCAGAGATACCAGACTCACTGTGCTGCTGCCTTGCCCATCAGTCAGAGATGCCAGGCTCACTGTGCTGCTGCCCTGTCCCTCAGTCAGAGATACCAGGCCCACTGTGCTGCTGCCTTGTCCCTCGGTCAGAGATACCAGGCTCACTGTGCTGCTGCCCTGTCCCTCAGTCAGAGATACCAGGTTCACTGTGCTGCTGCCCTGTCCCTCGGTCAGAGATACCAGGCTCACTGTGCTGCTGCCCTGTCCCTCAGTCAGAGACACCAGGCTCACTGTGCTGCTGCCTTGGCCCGAGCCAGAGATACGAGGCTCTCTGTGCTGCTGACCTCTCCCTCCGTCAGAGATACCAGGCTCACTGTGCTGCTGCCTTGTCCCTCGGCCAGAAATACCAGGCTCACTGTGCTGCTGACTTGTCCCTCAGTCAGAGATACCAGACTCACTGTGCTGCTGCCCTGTCCCTCAGTCAGAGATACCAGGCTCACTGTGCTGCAGCCTTGTCCCTCAGTCAGAGATGCCGAGCTCACTGTGCTGCTGCCTTGTCCCTCAGTCAGAGATACCAAGCTCACTGTGCTGCTGCCTTGTCCTCAGTCAGAGATACCAGGCTCACTGTGCTGCTGCCCTGTCCCTCAGCCAGAGATACCAAGCTCACTGTGCTGCTGCCTTGTCCCTCGGCCAGAAATACCAGGCTCACTGTGCTGCTGCCTTGTCCGCCAGTCAGAGACACCAGGTTCACTGTGCTGCTGCACTGTCCATCACCCAGAGATACCAGGCTTACTGTGCTGCTGCCCTGTCCCTCAGCCAGAGATACCAGGCTCACTGTGCTGCTGCCTTGTCCGTCAGCCGGAGATACGAGGCTCACTGTGCTGCTGCCTTGTCCCTGAGTCAGAGATACCAGGCTCACTGCGCTGCTGCCTTGTTCCTCGCCTGAGATTCCAGGCTCACTGTGCTGCTGCCCTGTCCCTCAGCCAGAAAGACAGGCTCACTGTGCTGCTGCCTTTTCCCACAGTCAGAGATACCAGGCTCACTGTGCTGCTGACTTGTCCCTCAGTCAGAGATACCACACTCACTGTGCTGCTGCCCTGTACCTCAGCCAGAAAGACAGGCTCACTGTGCTGCTGCCTTGTCCGTCAGCCAGAGATACCGGGCTCACTCTGCTGCTGCCCTGTCCCTCAGCCAGAAATACCAGGGTCACTGCGATGCTGCCCTGTCCCTCAGTCAGAAATACCTGGGTCACTGCGCAGCTGCCCTGTCCCTCAGTCAGAAATACCAGGGTCACTGTGCTGCTGCCCTGTCCCTCAGTCAGAGATACCAGGCTCACTGCGCTGTTGCCTTGTCCCTCAGTCAGAGATACCAGGCTCACTGTGCAGCTGCCTTGTCCCTCACTCAGAGATACCAGGCTCACTGTGCTGCTGCCTTGTCCCTCAGCCAGAGATACCAGACTCACTGTACTGCTGCCCTGTCCCTCAGTCAGAGATACCAGACTCACTGTACTGCTGCCTTGTCCCTCAGTCAGAGATACCAGGCTCACTGTGTTGCTGCCTTGTCCCTCAGTCAGAGATACCAGGCTCAATGTGCTGCTGCCTTGTCCCTCAGTCAGAGATACCAGGCTCAATGTGCTGCTGCCTTGTCCCTCAGTCAGAGATACCAGGCTCACTGTGCTGCTGCCCTGTCCGTCAGCTAGAGATACCAGGCTCACTGTGCTGCTGCCTTGTCCGTCAGCCAGAGATACCAGGCTCACTGTGCTGCTGCCTTGTCCGTCAGCCAGAGATACCAGGTTCACTGTGCTGCTGCACTGTCCATCACCCAGAGATACCAGGCTTACTGTGCTGCTGCCCTGTCCCTCAGAGATACCAGGCTCACTGTGCTGCTGCCTTGTCCCTCAGCCAGAGATACCAGGCTCACTGTGCTGCTGCCTTGTCCGTCGGTCAAATATACCAGTCTCACTGTGCTGCTACCTTGTCCCTCAGCCAGAGATACCAGTCTCTATACCCAGTCCAGGAGCTTGGACAGGGTCAGTAAGCCACTCGGGACAGTCAGAGTCAGGACCCTCTTCTCATAAATGGTAAGGAGCGGAATGTCAGGCAGCCCACTTCTCATCTTCAGACTTTCTATCTTATTGGGGATTTCTTTCCTCCCACATTGAGAGAGGTGCAGGGCTTACTGGAAATGAAAGTGGGTAGCACAGATGCTACTCTTGGTACAAGTGTCTCCAGTGAGTGACTGAGCAGCACAGAGGACATGCAGTGTTGTCGATGTCAGGGGGTTGGGGTGGGTGATAGTGAGTGAGAGAACGTCCACATAAGCTTCCCTGAGGAATACAACATCGATGTCAAAGCCTGGGAGAGCCTTGCTCAGAACAAACCAACTTAGAGGAACCTCCTGTCAGAAGAGACACAATTTATTCAAACACCTGTCTGCAAGGGGAGATATGGAAAAGAACATGCAGAAAGGAATGCCAGTAATCTCATAGCCGAGAATCAATTCTATCTCCTAAAAATACCTTGCAAATTTGTGGTCAGTGATGTGGCTGAAGGACTGGGTTCATCAACCTTGCAAGGACCCACAGAACCCCTGACAAGTGATATAGAGTGTCCTAGATGCTCAATGATACTAGTTCAGGATTGATTGCTGCTGAAGGTGACATTAGAAGTACAACCCAGCAGTGCCTGCTAATACTAGAAGCAGGAGCATACAACCATTAGAACTGAAATCTCTGTAGCCCTATCTCATCTCGATCACTATTACCAAATGATGGAAAGATATGGCCCCAGGATAACCTCAACTGTCATGAAATCCAGCATGAAAGTTCAACTGGTAAGGCGAAATTATTTGCAAGCAACCCCAACCAAATGTGCAAGCAGTGAATCCCTTTTTGACCTCCTCTTAAAGTCCTGCAGATGCCAATGCCCTCGTCAGTTCTGTTTCTCATTGTGACTTAAAGAATTGGCTGAGTGCACAAACAGAAAGCATCCTACCTGTAATGCTTAACAGAATGAGACAATTTCCTTGTCACGCTATTCCAGTCTACCTGTCAATGTAATAAAGCACTTGAGTATGTCCAAGTTCCAGACCTTGTTGACGCTTTGATCCAGATATGGGTTCAAGAGCTGAATACCAGAGGCAATCTGACAGAAGCTGCCCTGACAAAAAGCAGCAATGGACAAGATTTAGCATTAGGAGTCTGAGTGAAAATTAGGTCTAAGGGTACACTGAGAAAATTGTCCAGTGGCTGGGGTTATACTATGCGAGCCTTATCAAAGGCCAATCATTGCCAACACAGGATGGAACAACCAGGCTCATCTGCTTAACCCATCATTTTCCCACTCTTATAAGATCAGAAGGGGGTTGTGCACTGATGATTCCACACTGTTCAGCTCCATTCCCAATCTTCTCTGATAATGAGAAAGCTCATGCCAACAATCAGATTTGGGCTGATGACAATTATGCCATGTAAGTGCCACATTATAATCGTGTCTCTCTTCTTCCTTTGCTTTCTCCAATTTTACATGGAGTTATTGGTTGGTCAACTTTCTCCATCTCTTCCTAAAGACACTCATTCCTCTTCCAGTCTACTGAGTTTAAGTCACTCACCACCACATCTTTCCATCTGGTCTCAGATCTTCCTCTGCATGGTAGTTCTGTATCCATTACTCACCCCATCACATTTCCTCTCTCGCTCTCTGCAATAGATGATTAGACCATGTCACTCTCTTCTCAGTTACTTTCTTCAATGCTCCCACAATTTTCACTGACACTCTGATGGGTTGGTTCCTGATTTTGTCCTTTCCTGTCACTCCACACATCCATTACTGCATCTGCATCTCATTATCCAATCATCATTCCTCTTTTTTTGATGTTGCCCAAGTTTCTGCATGATATATAATAAGGCCAGTCTCACAACTGTCTTGTAGATTCTTCCTTTTTGTTTGATATAATGCAAATGATTTATATATTTTTTAATATTGTTTTTGAATTTGAAACAGTGGCATATGGGTTTTCTGTATGTCTGAAGAGTTTAATATTTAACTTGTAGTGCTATAGCCGTATAAGGGAAAGACTCTCTGGAGAGTAATAGGATTTGTTTACAATGTGAGAATTTTATGAGCAAACAAAGAAAATAATTGTGCATTATGCTCCAGTTTAGAAGGTCAGAGGTTGATTATAGTCTTTTGAATAAGGGAAACACCGACAGCTTAGGAAAAAGCTGAATCTAGATATGTAAAGTAGTTGCTCTTGAGAAGGTAGTTTATAATTATTAAAGATAGGCTTTTTCTGGGATCTGACTTGTTAATAATAACATCATTTGAGATCATAGTATCAGTTTTAATGATGTTTTTCTATTTTTCCATGACACAATACTCCACTGCACTTCTTCCATTTATTCAAACTGGATTAATCCATTGTTTCATTTCATCCTCCTATCTTCTGCCATCACTGACCCCAAGCACATAAAACTATTCACTTTCTCCAAATCTTTACCTTGATCTCTACACCTTTACTCTGATCCTCTACCCTAGGCTTAAACTAGACTGTGTGTCTGGTCTACTGATCTGCATACTGGTCTTCCAGTGCTTTTCTCTGGATACTTGACCACATTCTCATAATCCCCACTTCACAGCTCAATGTCAGCTGCAAACATAATTGACTATGGCACTTCCTGTTGCACTTACTCAGTTATAACATCCATGACAATCAGGAAGAGAAAAGTGCTCAGCACAAATCATTGGTGTAATCCAACTTTGGCTTTGCAACTCTCACTCTTATACACATTGGTTATTCACCTTGTCTGGTACTCATTGCATTTGTCTTGTAAAAGTTGTACATACTTTTCAGGTACTCCTCAAATTCCAGAACATTTCCAGGCTTCCTCCCTTGGTACCTGGTCGTAGGCCTTCTCTAGAGCGATGCACACAATCCTCATACATTATTGGCATTCCCATAATTTCACCATCATTTATTGCAAAACAAAAAAGGCATCTTTGGCATTTCTTCCAAGCATGAATCCAAACTGACCTTCATGGATTTCCACTATTTTTCTCAGTCTCTGGTCCATGGCTCTCTCCCTAAGGGTATTGTGTCTGCCTACAACATGTGGACTGCAGTGGTTCAAAAGACAACTCACCACCACCTTCTTGAGAACAAGTAGGGACAGGAAATAAATGTTGGTCCAGCAGTGACACCCATGTCCCACAAGCGTATAAACAAAACTTGAAACTACGTGGTAGGAGTTTAAATCTGAGGCAATTTATGCAGTCTTTCCTTTGAGAATTGGTATCAAAATGCTTCATTCCTTTGGGGATTCTCTCTCTCTCTCTCAGTGTAACACAACTGAGTAATTTGTTCAGGGTCTAGACATGTTACTCGTTTATCTTATGATGCAAAACAATTTGGAGGACGTGGAGGCACACAATGACCATCTCTACAATAAAAGCTCCAAACAATCCCCACCGCGCCCCCCACCCCACTCTTCACCTAAAGCACAGCACGACTTCCAAATTCCCAACCATCAACAGCCTGGACTTTACCAATACCAAATACCTTAAGTGGCCTAGCCATAATGATTGAGATGCAATATTCACCTTTTGTCTGGATGGATGCAACTGCAAAAAAGTCTACTGCTAAAAAGAAAACAACATAGCCTACTTGATTGATCCTCCTTCCTCTAAACACATTATCCCCTTCTCTGATACCACTGCACTGTGGCTACAGTATGTATTAACTACAGGATGCACTTCAACAACTCACCAAGGTTAATTCAACAGCATTTTCTTGGTCTCATGATCTCCACTCAGAAGGAGGAGAGCTGCAAATTTAATGGCAATCGATTCACCTCCAAGTCACACACCATTCCTTTGTCATCACTCGGTCAATTCCCTCATATTCCTGACTGAGCGCCACTGATATAACAAATGCTGTGGTTTTGGGAGAAGGCTCATGTTAGATTTTCAGGCCAGCAGCAAGCAATGTGTCTTTTCCACTTCCCAAGAGGAAGTTAATTGAAAAATGCTGAATATAAAAAACAACTTGGGAACAAGCATATAACTCATGGAAAATGGAAAAATAAACACAAAATGGTTCAAATCATTTACTAACAAATATGTCTTCTTATTGTCAACAGAATTTGTGCTCTATTCCTGGAGCTTCATTCAGCTGAACCTCAGGTCCAAATAATTTTCTGGCCCTTGTCTCTGTTTTCTGCAGTTTTCTGCTGTCCTCCAGGAGTACACAATATGTCGTATATTTCTGTAGGCAAGTACCTTCAAGTGTGGTCAAAGTGCTCAGGATATCTTCACCATATCATGGCATGTAACCTAATAGTTTCAAGCTCTCAGTCTCCATCTTATTGAGCTCTATCCTTTTGGAGCATGACATACTGAGCAAGTGTGCTACAGAATATCCGAATTGCATAGCTTGAGCCCAGACACACAAGTGTCAGTGAGCATATGTAAATACCAGCAGCTGTAATAAGAGTTATGTAATTCTTCAGTACTGCATGGCATGTGTCTCATTTATGTTACTGGAGCTAACACAAGTAACATAGCATGACAGTTGCAGAATATCAGATCACCACCTCATGTCACAAATGTTTCTATTCCAAAAAACAAATTAAGTTAGAGATCAAAGAGAACTATTTTTTTCATGTTTTTAATACAAGTATACTGTTCTGAATTTCACTAGAGCTTGCAATTCTACTGCACAATTGATCTGAAGTCAGGAACTATAGAGGTAAAGATCAGGATAATTGCTGTAAATTGAACTGCAATGTGCTAATCAGGAGAAGGCTCCATGATCCTCACTGACTATTTATCAATGTTAAATGAGTGAATTTGGCGGAGGGTGCATGATTCTAATTTCTCATTGCGTTGAAGCTCCAGCTGTATTGTTAGAAAATATTCAACAATCTAAGAGATCATACAAGCACTTTACAGACCCTGCTGCATGCCAAATTGAAATCCTACTCAAGACAATGCCAAGTTAAAGTGCTACATGATTGCCTCCTGGAGAGGAAGAGCATGGTGCTGGAAAAGCACAGCCGGTCAGGCAGCATCCGAGGAATAAGAAACGTCGACTCTCCTGCTCCTCAGATGCTGCCTGACTGGCTGTGCTTTTCCAGCACTACACTCTTTGACTATGATCTCTAGCATCTGAAGTCCAGACCTTCTCTCTGTCTCCTGGAGACGGAATCACATTCCACGCCTTCAATAAAACAGCACTGAAAAAGAAAGGTTAGCTACAGAGTCTCATCCTATTCATTATCCAGTGACTTCTGATTGCAAATGCAGGTGAGCTAATAGAACAGGTTCAACTGTAATATTCTGTACAGTTACAAAGCCTGCCAACATACAATTCTTCTATATCTTTACCAGTTTAACTGCAGTGCTGAGGCAGAGGACAGAATGATGCTTCACTTGAAGTAGCTTATCTAATCTTTCCTCACAACTAAAATGCTTGCCATTCGAGATCTGATGACTCCATTTCTTTTCATTCTCCCTCTTCCTTCCAGTCCCTTTATCCAATACCAACATAACTCCACCTTACCCTACCAATTCTTCAGCACCATCACCCTTGCTCTCACCCTTCCTGCCTCAGGCGACTGACTGTGTGGAGTTTGCACATTCTCCCCGTGTCTGTGTGGGTTTCCTCCGGGTGCTCCGGTTTCCTCCCACAATCCAAAAATGTGCAGGTTAGGTGAATTGGCCACGCTAAATTGCCCCTAGTGTTAGGTGTAGGGGAATGGGTCTGGGTGGGTTGCGCCTCGGCGGGTCGGTGGGAACTTGTTAGGCCGAAGGGCCTGTTTCCACACTGTAAGTAATCTAATCTAATGTCCTTACTGCCGTCATCCTAAACTTGTCTCTCTCGAAACTGGTATTCTCTGCTTCATGCACTACAGTATTTATCAATAGCTGCAATGGAGCTGCAACCATACTGTCTCACTGTCCATCCTCTCAAGAGTGGTTCCAGTCTTCTCCCACAAGGGCCAGGATTCTCTCCTCGTAGCGGAGGGATCTAATGTCGGGCACCCCTCTACCCATAAGGGCTCTCTCTTCCCAACTGTGGGCTGTCTTCTCCTGGAATGAGAGAAAGGGAGGGATTGAGTGAGGTGAAAGTGGGCAGCACAGCTGTTAGTGCTGGTGCAGGTGGGGAGGTGTCCTCAGTGAGTGAGTGGGCAGTGCAAAGGGCATGTAGGTTAGTGGTATCGGGGGGCTGGAGTGGGTGAGAGCGAGTGAGTGCAGATATTGCAGACAATAGTGAAAGTGATAGACCATGAGCCTTGATGGGAGGAGGGTGCAGTATCAAAGATAGAGCAAGTGTGCAGAGAGAAGAATGTGGCACCTGGTGGAGTGGAGAAGGTTATTGACCTTCTTGTGGCACTCCTGTTCATTCCTCTGCACCATGAAGATCACACAGAACCAAGTGGTGCCAGGACCTGATGGCGAGGCCTCCTCTGCTGGTCCTCTGAGAAGAGGATGCCTCTCGTCTCCGTCACCCACTCTACCAGGACCTCATATCCCTGTTGGAGAACCAGGGTGCATCTTCCTCTTCTCCAACATGCTCAATAGAAACAGGGAAATTTGGACTGAAATTCAATGATGTGCAAATGTCCTTCTTAGTCTGCCATAGTAATGTGTCCTCTATCAGAAGACACACTGGAGGTAGGCATCTTATTAGTGATCAATAAATACACAGTACACACCAAGTGTACTGCTGTGCTGTCAGCATAGACAGTGGCCTTGTTCGGTAGTCAGACCTCAGGAGGAGAGATGAGGGAGTATATGTTGGTGAGACAGTTTACATGTGGACGGTGGAATTAAATGAAAGGAGGGAATGTAGGAAGTCAAAGGGCAGAAGGAAAGAGTTTTGGTGTAAGTTGATGTCATTGAAGAGTCACTAATTCAGGTCCTTCAATGAAAGATAGTCATTGTCACAATGTATCCTGAAGGTACATGACCATTTGTTAGGTTCGACCACCTGGGAATTGGCTGGGAAGCTTAAATTTCTGATAACTAATTACCTGGCATCTGAAACCCTCTAGAAATGTCCCTAGCTCTTATTTACAGTTGGAGATTTCAGAGGTTTCCAGCTGACTCACCTGAATAGGTAACTAGGAAAGATGACAAAGGTTATAACCTGCTCTAACTCCTGGCATAATCTAAAACTGAAGCCTCCTCATCCCCACTGACCTGACCTAATGTGAAACTCCCCCAATCCATTCTGTAGGAACTGTCACTTTCTTGATTTGCAGTGATTGTCCATGACATCAAAATGGTCCCTGCGCATGCACAGATGTGGCCTATGACATCAGCTGGCCACGACAGGTTGCAAGAAATACTGCTGATGTCACCAGACCAGAACGTTTCAGTGTGTGCACTGTTGACGTCACCAGACTGGGGATGGGAAGATTGGGAACAAGGCAGAGGTATAGGCTGGGACTAACCTTGTCCTAACCTGCCCAGCCAGGAGGTCATACCAGATTGGGGGGGAGCATGGGGGCAAGGTTGCTGTTGCACCTGATTGTTCTTGCACCTGCTGCTCCTGCTTGCTATCACTTTCAAAGAAGAAATGACCCATATGCATGAAAAAGCATGATTGTCATGCTCCAGTCAGAGACCACACTCCACATGCTTTAGTTACAGCACTGCAGCAAGCCTGTTCAGCAAGTATCTGTTATGTGAATAGGGCACAGTTGTAGCATTTGCACACAACTCCATCACTTATGGCTTTCTCTTTGCACATGTACACTGCTTGCGCCACCTAGAGGTGGCCTTTATACAATTCATAGCCATGATTACTCCCTCCTTTCCCAGCTCTTCTGACTTTCAGACTGATCTTATGCTCTCAAGTGCTTCAAGATGATATCCTACAGGAAAAGAAAATCCCAAACCTGTAAGCACATTGTTGTATTGCTCTGGGAATATTCCACAGTCAATGTTTTAATGTGCTGTGACACGTGGCACATCTCTCCTGGCAAGTTGAGGGTTACCTGTCCAAGCTTTAGACTTGCTCTGGCTGAGATGTGTTGCTTTTCCCCTGACTCAGTGTTTATTCCTCTAGTCACCTAAGGATGTCACTTTAAACATAGCTTATCAGGTGCTTTTATTTAGCACAAAATGGAATATACAGGCTCTGAACAATTTGAGGCAGTCACGAGTGGATTTTGAGTGCAGAATCCATTTGTACCAGATCTCTGCCAATTTTGTGGCTGTCTGAATATTTATCAGTGCTAAGTAATAGGGTAACGTTTTTTTCATTTGCCAATAATCATACAGATAGCACAAAGAGCTCTAGTTGTTGATTTGACATGACGCATCAAAATGCTCCCTGGTTGAACTTAAAGTTGCCCTCCCTTTCCCACTGCATAATATATGACTGTTTAAATTGTGCAAATGTATCTGGCAGCTTGCTCTTGACTGAATTGTGATCAATTGTAATTAAAAGGTCAGATTTCTTACTGCAAATTTCGAAACCAATGTCTTGGGCTAGTACAGCTGGGACTACATGCAATGAAATAAATACCACAATAAAACAGTGTTTCCCCACTATTATTTCACTCTCAGCCAAGACATCATTAGCTGACCATTCCACTGTCCAATATTCTGAGACAACGTTAGATAGTTTAGAGTATCAGAGTATCAAAAAAAGTCTTGATTTTTGTATTCTTGTGTTGTTTCCCTCAACACAGAATTGCCACTCAAACTGGATTGATAAGTAACATAGGTTCAGTTTACTTGAAAATCTCAAACAGGTTTACTTAACAAACAAATTGATAACTTGCTGCTGTAAAGTAACTTACGCATACAATCCAGCATGTTCTTCATGTGTCATCCTGGTCCTTGGCTTATCAGCATACTCAGCTCTTGATGCAGTTACACAACATTGCCCCTTTATCCCCCAAGATAAAATTACATGCATTAAGTGAAAATGCATATGAATTAGATAGTTGCAAAATGATTTACACTGAAACAAGAATTGTAAAAAGTGCAAGCTTAGGAGTTTAAGAGTCTGTATAACGTATAGGCAATGTGACAATTCTTCCATATCTTGGGATGGTATAACCTTCTGGTGACTGTGACTTCACACTTGATTGTTCTCAACTTGTTCTTGGGTTGGGCCCTTGCACGTTGTTAGAGTGTTCACTGTTGTCATGATGGTCTTCCACACCTTCATTATTGAAGCATATTCTTGTGTGTACTTTGTGCACAGTTAGAGTACTGTACCTTTCCCTGAACTGGTTTCTGTTTCTCCTCAACGTCACCCGGTTAGATGTTGTAGAATCAAGACTTACTTCACACTTTGGCTACCTCTGTGGGTAACCAAGCTCCTTGAGTAGGAAGTATGACTCTGACCTTCTGTCCTACACACAGATTAGACAGCTCTGTAACTCACTGTCGGTCATGTACCAAGTTCATTTTCCCTTGTTTTTGCAGAAGCTTTTCCTGTATTTCCGAGAACCAGGAAAGGTGATGGCTCAGCAAGATTGTCCTAACTTTCCTTCCAAACACGTTATCTGGTAACATATTCAGAGGTGTAGTCCTTAGTTGGAACATTATAATATGAAAATCTTGTTTCATTGTCATGCACTTCATACCATGCGCATTCACTTGGCAAGACCAATGGATCTGGGAATAATGTGGCGAGGCTGTTATGTGTTTTTTTTCCCCTTTTGAAACACATATTCCTGAAAGGTCTGCCTATATATTATGTCCCATTGTCAGGTTTGATATCCAGGTGTACCAAATAGACTGCTGCCATGGACACGCAGTAAGTGTCCTTAACTGGGTGACAATTGAAAATTTGGAAAAGTAGTTGGTGACTAGGAGAAAACCATCACTGTATATGTCGAATAAATCTGTTGTGATTTTGGACTAAGAGACGGAGAATTTTGTGAGGGTGTAGAGGGTCTTTGCCCTGCTGTGGTTAGTGACTCTGATACACTTCCCTCATTCTCACTGATTTTTCCATGTCATTGTTGATCCCTGGTCAGTCTGTAGTTTCCTGCAGCAGCTGCTATCTTTACTCCATGCCCATATATCCCAGGTATAGCTGTGACAACATGTCCTGGCAAAGAGCTTCAAGTACAAGCATTCATTTCTCTTTAAAATTTACATTTCTTGAAATTCCTAGTTCATCTCTGTAAGGCCAAAATCATCTGAGTGCATGGAACCTCTTGTATTGTGTTTAGCCATCCTTTCCTGATAACTTTGCAAAGCATCTTCAGCCCTGGGTCATTCACTGTTTCTTCCTGACGTTAGTTGCAGTTGTGCACACTAAAATTCATCAGACTACTTTAAACACATCTTTCACCTTGTTGTCCAGACTACTATTTGTAAATCTAGTGCAATTTCTGCATTCCTATTCGGATTTGGTAATCTGCTCAGCATGCCTGAGGTAAACGCTCAGGTGTCAGGCTTGTAGTAGATGTCGAAGTCAGATGTCAATGTTTTCATTAGAAGTCTAAGTGGTGTACTTGTCAGTAGTTTGTGTCAAATCATTTCCAATGGATTATAATTGGTTTCCACAATGAAGTCTTGCGATATCAAGTAGTATAGCAAGTGTTCCACACTCTAATTGGATTGTGCTTATAATAAACTTTTAGATCCAAATGAAACTGCTGTGCCATCTTGCATAATGCATGTTCCTACCCCTTTCTGAGATGCATTTACTTCTAGCATTGTTTTCTTCCACGGGCCATACTACTGTAGGATGTATGTTTCTGTTGACAAAGCTTGTTGATTGCTCGTGTATTGATGATCCACCTGCCATACTTGTGGCTTGTCTTTCTTTAAGAACACCCTTGATGATGATGTTTTCTTGAAAATATTTGGCATGTCTTCTACTTGTAAGTTAAAATATCCGAACATGTCTGCAAGTCTTCTTTGTCTTAAGAAGTAGGCATGAGTTATACATCTTCAACTTTTCCTGGGTCTCAATGAATCCCATTATTTGAATACACTGGGCCGAAAAAGTTGATCTGACCTACATCCACTTTATAATGCTGAAGATGAGTCCTTCACAATAAGCTGCCACCATAGTGAGTGTAGATTTTGGTGCAGAGTGTTCTCCCCATTAGCAACTCTGCTGAAGCTATCCCTATTGTTGCATGAGGAGTGGTCCTCTAATCATACAGGAACTGGGACAGTTTGGTACTGAATGAAGCTGTAGGATGTTTCTTTAAGCCTGCCTTGAAAGTTTGGACTGCTCTTTCCACCAGACCATTAGACGATGGATGGTTTGGAGCTGCTCTGTTATTCGACTTTAGAAAATACTCAAATTCCCTGCTGGTAAATGATGGCCCATTGTCTGTGATCAACACCGCCGAGAGTCCACGTATTACAAAAGATACTCGCAGCTTTTCAATTGTTGTCCCTTTGGTTGCTGAATGAACTTTATGCATGTCCAGCCACTTTGAGTGGTCATCCACAATGACTAAAAATATAGAGACAATGAAAAGACCAACATAGTCAACGCATAACCAAGTCCAGGGTTTATCCGGCCATTCCCACGAATGTAGGGAGCTGCTGGTGGTACTTTTTGTTCTTGATGGCACTCTGGACACTGCTTCACTAATGCAGTGATGTCAGCATCCAATCCTGGTCACCAGACATAGCTTCTTGCCAAAATCTTCATTTTGGAAACCCCTGGGTGATCCTGGTGGAGTTCAGCCTGTTTCTGGTGGCGACCTTTACTTGAGACAATCACTCTTGCTCCCCATAATAATATGCCGTCCTCTACTGTGGTCTGGTCTCGTCGGGTCCAGAAAGGTTTCAATTCCAGTTGTGATGGCCCTTTAGTCTCCCCCATCACCACCAGCTGTTTTAGTTTCACTAGGACCGGGTCTTTTTGTGTCCACAGTCAGATATTGTCAGCGGTGACTGGAAAGTGTCTAGAAAGTTTAAAACCAGAACAGACTTTTCTAGAGGCAGCACCACTGGTGGTGTATCTGCCAGTCGGAAGCGGCTTTAGGCATTCGCTGCTTCCTGGGTGGTGTTCCAACTTGTGATTTTATGCGCTTAGAATAAGGGCCCACCGGTAAATTTGAACAGAAGTTACGGGTGGCATCGCCTTGTCTTCTTTCAGTAGCCTGAGCAGGGGTTTGTGGCCCATTGCTATGACAAAATCATGTCTGTAAAGGTATTGAGGGAACTTTCTCACACCAAAGATGACCGCCAAACCTTCCTTTTCTATCTAGGCGTATTTAGGTTCGACATCAGCCAATGTCTGGGAAGCATACAATATTGGGTGTTCCAACAGTGCTCATTGTTGGTACGAGTGAGCCAACACTACCTCAAAACTGTACGGGGAGGCATTGCACATCAGCACCACCTCTCATTTCGGATCATAGTGGGCTAACACTTTAGATGACGACAGCTGCTTTTTTCACTTACCTAAAAGCTACCTCTTGGCTACACGACCGTTTCTAAGGCTGATGCAGGTGCAAGGGTGCCAGGGTGCCAAGATGGATGCCAGATTGCATATGAATTTCCTGTAATAATTAACTAACCCAATGAAAGACCAAATCTCTCGCACAGATGTGGAAGCCAAGGCACCTTTGATCACTCTCACTTTATCTTCCAACAAGTGTAACCCGGTCTTAGAACATAGAACATAGAACAGTACAGCACAGAACAGACCCTTCAGCCCACAATGTTGTGCTAACCATTGATCCTCATGTAAGGTAAACCTAATGTACGAACCCTCAAATTTCTGTGACCAAATGCATGTCCAGCAGTCTCTTAAATATCCCCAATGACCTCACTTCCACAACTGCTACTGGCAACGCATTCCACGCTCTCACAACTCTCTGCGTAAAGAACCCGGCTCTGACATCTCCTCTATACTTTCCGCCAAACAGCTTAAAACTATGACCCCTTGTGTTAACAATTTCTGCCCTGGGAAAAAGTCTCTGGCTACCAACTCTATCTATGCCTCTCATTATTTTGTGCACCTCAATTAGGTCCCCTCTCTTCCTTCTTTTTTCCAATGAAAAAGTCCGAGCTCAGTCAACCT
>NC_057752.1:1988919-2012125 GCF_004010195.1 Chiloscyllium plagiosum
ATTTTAAGGGATCTATGTACCTGCACACCAAGATCCCACTGTTCATCCACACTGCCAAGGATCCTGTCTTTAATCCTGTACTCAACTTTCAAGTTCGACCTTCCAAAATGCATCACTTCGCATTTATCCAGGTTGAACTCCATCTGCCACCTCTCAGCCCATCTCTGCATCCTGTCATTGTCACGCTGCAGCCTACAACAGGCCTCTATACTGTCAATGACACCTCCAACCTTTGTGTCGTCTGCATACTTGCTAACCCATCCTTCATTCTCCTCATCCAAGTCATTAATAAAAATTAAAAAGAGTAGAGGCCCAAGAACAGAGCCCTGTGGAACACCACTCACCACTGACTTCCAGGCAGGACCAGCCAATTCTGTATCCAGATAGCTAAATTTCCCTGTATCCCATTCCTCCTGACCTTCTGAACGAGCCTACCATGGGGAATCTTATCAAATGCCTTGCTGAAGTCCATATACACCACATCCACCACTCAACCCACATCAACTTGTCTAGTAACATCCTCAAAGAACTCAATAAGATTTGTGAGGCATGACCTGCCCCTCACAAAGCCATGCTGACTGCATTTAATCAAGCCATGCTCTTCCAGATGGTCATAAATCCTATCCCTCAGAATCCTTTCTAACACCTTGCAGACGACAGACTTGAGACTTACTGGTCTGTAATTGCCAGGGATTTCCCTATTTCCTTTCTTGAAGAGAGTAATTACATTTGCCTCCCTCCAGTCCTCAGGTACGACTCCGGTGGAGAGCAAGGATGCACAGATCTTCGCAAGCGGCGAAGCAATCACATTTCTCGCTTCCCACAGTAGCCGAGGACAAATCTGGTCTGGCCCTGGCGACTTGTCAATCTTAATGTTTGTCAAAATTTTCAGCACATCAGCTTCCTCAATCTCTATCCGTTCCAGCTTGCTTACCTGCTCCTCAATGATTTCATTCACTACAAGGCCCTTTTCTTTAGTAAAGACAGAAGCAAAAAACTCATTTAGGGCTTCCCCTACCTCCTCAGACTCTATACACAAGTTTCCTATGCTATCCCTGATCGGCCCTACTCTTTCTTTGATCATTCTGTTTTTCCTCACATACGTGTAAAATGCCTTTGGATTCTCCCTAATCCTTCCTGCCAAGCCTTTTTCGTGTCCCCTCCTGGCTCTCCTCAGACCATTTTTGAGCTCCTTCCTCGCCTGCCTGCAATCCTCTAGAGCTGAGCAAGACCCTAGCTTCCTCCACCTTACGTAAGCTGCCTTCTTTCTTTTGACGAGAAGCTCCTCCGCTCTCATCATCCAAGGTTCCTTTATCTTACCACTTCTTGCCTGTCTCAGAGGAACACATTTATGCATCACTCGCAACTGTTCCTTAAACAGTCTCCACATGTCTATAGTGCCCTTTCCATGGAACAATTGCTCCCAGTCCATGCTTCCTAACTCATGTCTAATCGCATCATAGTTTCCTCTTCCCCAATTAAATATCCTCCCATTGTGCCTGCTTCTCTCCTTCTCCATAGCTATGTAGAATGTGAGGCAGTTGTGGTCACTATCACCAAAATGCTCTCCCACCGCAAGATCTGACACTTGCCCCGGCTCATTGCCGAGCACCAAATCCAAAATGGCCTCTCCCCTCGTCGGCCTGTCAACGTACTGAGTTAGGAAACCCTCCTGAACACACCTTACAAAAACAGCTCCTTCCAAACCATCTGCTCGAAGGAGGTTCCAATCAATATTGGGAAAGTTAAAGTCACCCATTACAACAACCCTATTACATTCACTCTTTACCAAAATCTGCCGACCTATGCTTTCTTCAATCTCCCTGCTGCTATTGGGGGGCCTGGAGTAAACCCCTAATGAGGTGACTGCTCCCTTACTGTTCCTAATTTCCACTCATACTGACTCAGTCAGCAGACCCTCCTCAACAATGGTCTTGTTGACTCTGTAAGCCAAGTAGGTCACTTGGGATGCCTGGAACACACCTTTTCCTTCTAAGGTGTACATCCACCTGGGAGAAACATTTAGGTACTTGTCCAAGTTCTCCAAGTACTCTCTATTAGTCTTCCCTGTTATTAGCACGTCATCTGGATAAATGGCAATCTGGGGTTGCCCTTGTAAAATGTTCTCCATGGTTTGCTGGAAAAGGGCGAGGCTGATGATACCCAAATGGCAGTCTTGTATATTGGTACAAATCCTAAGGGGTATTAATTGTGGCGTACTCCTGGGTCTCCTGCAATTGCAGGTAAGCGTGGCTCATGTCCAGTTTGATGAAGGTCAGTCCCCCTGCCATTTTGCATACAAGTCCTCTATGTGAGGGATTACGTATTTGTCCAGCTGTGAGAAGCAGTTTTTACCGTTTGTTTGAAATTCCCACAAAGGTGAACCAACCCATCAGGCTTCACAATCAGTACGACCGGTGCTGCGCATTCCACAAACTTCGCTGGCTTGATGATTCCTTCGTTTTCCAGCCTCCTGATTTCCACCTCTATTTTTGCCTGCAAGGCATACCAGACAGGCCTTACAAAACTGCAGAATTGCTTCCTGCCCAACATGTAAAGTGACTTTGGTCCCTCTGATAGTCTTTATCCCTTCCTGAAAAATATCTGGGTATTTAATTAGGACTTCACTCAGGCAGCCATTTTCCAATCATAAAATTTGAGCCAATCAAGGTAAATCTTTCTCAACCAATTCTGCCCCAATAGGCTTGGGCCTGAGACTTTTACTACAATCAGTAGTCACTGCACCAATTGCTTCTCATAGAAGACCGGAACCAAAGCCATACCCTTAATCTGTAACATATCCCCGGTACACATTCTCAGTCTGGCTGAGGTCTTGTGCAAATTAAGGGTTGGAGTCCAGAGCAAATTTTGGTAAAGACTGGTTCTGCAACCACATATACAGCTGTGCTAGTATCGACCTCCATGGGAACTGGGGGACCATTTAACCAAACATTAATTTTAACTAGCTCTGGTTTGGATGTTGCTAAGCAATTAAATTGTTCCAACCCACACGTAGGGGGACTTTTCAGGGTGTGCACTCTCCTGGGTACCAGACTGCGAGTTTTCTTACTCAAATCAGGCCATGTAGGACTCCCTTGTTGTTTCGAGTCCACATACCAGCAGCAACTACAATGGCTTGTTGACCCAGATCCTGAAGAACCTTTCAGCCATTTGGCCACGGCTTTAATGTGGGGTTTTGCTGTGGGCTGGACTAGAGTCCATCTGCTCAGGATATGCCCTGCGTGAAGTCTGCAATCACCTACATTCAAGTGGTGTTCCCCATGTTCAGTTGGACAGGTGAGGGTATCCACTTCCATTGGGATAGCCTGTAGCTCCCATGCTCCACTTGTTGCATTTTCTAATGACAAAGCCAGTTATATTACCTGTTTGAATTCCAGTTGGGCTTTAGCTAGTAGGTGCTTTTGCATGGTTACTTCATTAATCCCACATACCAAACAGTCTCTCAGCATCTCATTCAGGGTTAACCCAAAATCACATGTTCCAGGAAATCATCTTTACCTCATCAAAAATTCTGTTATGGATTCCCCTGGTTCTCGAACTGCTGAGTAAAACCGATAGTGTCTCAGAATTAGAGGAGGCTTGGGGGTCATAATATTCCTTAACCAACTCCGTCAGTTCTTGGCAGGTTTTAGTGTCTGGTGCCTCTGGGAAAGTTAAGGCCAATATAACTGAAAATGCTGAGGGGCCATAAGCAGTCAGAAGGATTACACATTGCTTCTAATCTGCCCCAATGTCATTTGCCTGGAAAACAAATCGCAATCTTTCCAGATACAGGGCCCAGTATTCAAAGGATCGAACAAGTAAAGTTTCCCAAATAAAGACATGATGGCAGAAATACTGATCCCAATTCAAAGACAACTGTTGGAGTAAATGCCCTTCAGGCACATACTGTTTTCTTTCTGAGATAACTGCACACATGCTGGTATCCCCTCACCAAGTCACCCTTTACTTACATGTACACAGTACACTGGCTTGGCCAGTCCGCTCAGAGTCAGTCCCTGAGTGAGAAACTTCTGAATCCTCTGTTTATATCTGTCAGCCAGGGCTCCCTGTCAGCCCAGGTTAACAACCTCAATCAAGGATCACATGGTCAATAAGATCCCCCTGGTTCCAATCACTATATTGACGATATCCCAAGTGGCAATCTAGTATATTGGTACAAACTCTTATGGTTATTAATTGTAGCATTCTTCTAGGAATCCTCATCTAATCAACATTGCAGGTATGCATGGTTCATGTCCAGCTTCATGAAGGAGAGCTCCCCTGCTAGCTTTGTCACAAATCCTCTATATGAGAGATTGGGTATTTATCCAACAGCAAAAAACGGTTTACCATTTGTTTAAAATCCACACAAATGCGAAATGACCCATCGGGCTTCACAATCGGACTGGTACTGCCTATTCCACAACCTGGACTGGTTTGATGATTCCTTCCCTTTCCAGCCTCCTGATTTCTGGCTCTACTTTTGCCCATAAGGCAAATGGCACTTGGCAGGCCTTGCAAAATTGTGGAATTGCTTCCTGGTCAACATGTAAAGTGCTCTTGGTGCCCTTGATAGTCCCTCGACTTTCCTGAAAAATGCCTGAGTACTTAAATAGGACTTCACTCAGGCAGCCATTTTCTAATTGAAAAAACATGGAGCCACTCAAGGTGAATCTTTCTCAAGCAATTTCACCTCATCAATCTTGGGCCCGAGCATTTTAGCTACAATCAGTGGGAACTGAACCAGCTACTTCTCATACTGAAGTTGTATCATTAATTTGTAAAGGTTCCCCGATATAGGTTCTCAGTCTAGCCGAGGTCTTAAGCAAACTTAAGGGTGGGGTCCAGAGCAAATTTTGGCAAAAACTGCTTCTACAATCTCTGATACAGCTGCGCCAGTATCAACCTCCATTAGAACCAGGTGACCATTTAACCAGGTGTTTATTTTGATTGCTTCTGATTTGGATGTTGCTAAGCAATGTAACTGTTCCAAACCAGATGTAGGTGGACTTTCCAGGTGAATTCTCCTGGATACCCACCTATGAGTTCTCTTATGCAATTCAGGCCTCATGGGACTCTTTTTCTGTCTCAAGTCTGCATACCGATAGCAACCATAATGGCCTGCCGGCCCAGATCCTGAAGCAAATGTTCACCGTTTGGCCAAGGCTTGGCTTTGTTTGGTGTTTTGCTGAGGGCTGACCTAGAGTCCTTCTGTTCAGAATTCTGAGTGAGGCCATGCAATTTCCTTCACTCAGGTGGTGCTCCCCAAATTCAGTTGGCCTGGCAAGGGTGTCCACTTCCATCAGCATACCCTGCAACTCATATACTCCACTTGGGGCATTTTCCAATGATAAAGCCAGTTGTAGTGCCTGTTTGAAGTCCAGTTAGGCGTCAGATAGTAGACGCTTTTGCATGGTCATGTCATTAATCCTACATACCAAACAGTCTCTCAGCATCTCACTTAGTGTTAAACCAAAATCATGTGCCTCTGCCAGTAGTCTTAACCTCATCAAAAATCCTGACATGGATTCTCTGGTTCTCAAACAACTTAATGAAATTGATAGCGTTTCAGAATTACAGGAGGCTTGGGGTCGTAATATTCCTTAGCTAAATCTATCAACTCTTGATAGGTTTTAACATCTAGTGCCTCAGGGAATGCTAGGCTCCTCATAAATGAAAAAGCTGTGGGTCCACAAGCTGTCAGGAGAATTACTCGTTGCTTTTCATTTGCCTCAATGTCATTTGATCAGAAAAAATAACGCATTCTTTCCACATACTGGGCCCAGTCTGATGGCAGGGTCAAAGGAGTCAAGTTTCCCAAATAATTACATGATGTCAGAAATGCTTATTCCAACTCAGAGATGACTGTTGCGAGCAAATCCTTTTGGGGATGTATCCCACTCTCGTCATCGCTGAAATAACTCCACAAAGGCCAGTATTCCATCATCAAAAAACCCTTTACCTACACATGCATAGTACATGACACTGAGGGAAAATCACTGTTGATCACTATATCATATCTCATTGGCTTGGTAAGTTGTATAGACTCAACTCAGTTTACTGAACAGACAAACTGATACCTTGCAGCTATAAAGCAATGAATGTATACATTTTCTGTCTAGCTTGCTGCTGCTTGTAATCCTCATGGTTGCTGCTCATGTGGTGTCATCCTAGTTCTTGTCTCATTAGTTTATTCAGCTCTTAATCAGTTTTTGAATGGTATAGACTCCTATTTGAACCTTGGAGGAAAAACAATATAGTTTTCTAGTATATTAGCGTGCAACCTCAGGAATAGTACAGGCTCAATGGAAAGCTTTTGTGACAGGCATCCTTTGCTACTTAGTGAGCCTAGAGAAGTAATTGCAAGTCTCATCTTGCCAGACATCCTCAGGCTATTAAACTTCTTATCTCCCTTGCTGAGTGTTGAACACTGCATTAACTCATGACACATCTCCTCCCAGAGTTATCCTGCAGGGTGAGTGCTCAAGCAGGATAACCCTCTTCTTCCCTTCCTTCATAAGAAAGAAAGGTTTGCATTTGTATAAGACCTTTCATAAGCACTGGATGTCTCAAAGCACTTTACAGCCAAGAAAAGACTTTTCTTGCAGTGTAATCACTGTTGAACTGTGGCTAATACAGCATCTAATATTTTCACAGTAAGCTTCCATTAACAACAATGTGACAGTGACAACAGGATCTGTTCTTATGATGTTAATTGAGGGAAAAATATTGGCCAGGATGCGTTTTTCTTCTTTTTTCTCTTTGACTGTTCTTTAAAAACAGTCCTGCGACTGTTGCAAACACCTGAGAGGGCAGTGCCCCTGTTTAACAGCTAAGGCAAAAGACAGTTCCTCCTCAGTGCTGCACTGGACTGTCAGTTTTGACTTTGTGCTCATGACCTCCCCACAACACACAAACCTCCATCTCAGAGACAAGAGTACTGCCAACCAAGCCTCAGCTGACACTGTACTCACAGTATACATTCTATATCGAAAGATGCTCTGCAATGTTCTCCAATCTTCTGTGTTCATTTCTGCTAAAAAATTTCTTGCAAGAGTGCATAAATACAGGCATTTCTATAAATAGCAGTCACCATCTTTTAAGAGCTACACTGCATACAATTTCCTGAGTTAGTGAGCTCTCTCTCTGGCAGGCCAACACCAGGTTGGGAGCTCCCCGCTAGTCTTCAGTCACATTGACCTTGAGAATTGAAAAGGTCAACAATGTGATTTCTTGCCACACTTAGGGCCCATTAGATCAATAGCAAGACCTAAAGATATATATCCACGACAGGCATTAACATGATCAGAACAGGCAGAAGTGCAGCAGTAGATTGACATTGCTGTTGCACATGAATTTTGGACAGTTACTGACTCGATTATGAGTGCAAAAATGGCAACAGGACCATGGTAAATTTCTTCATTAATACCCCATCTGCAACCTCAGCCTCTATAGTTTCTACTGCCAGGACTGAAGTAGCACAGTGCCACATTACATCTGCTCTGTTTTCCATCTCGCTCAGGCTAATAGGATATCTGGTTACTGGAAGCACCCTATGGGAAATGCACCTGAGCTTTCTTAGACCTGTGGACATAAGCACACAATGAAAACAACCACTTTTAACTGCTAAGACAAGTGTGGAAAATAAAAGAATGGAAGGTTATCTTATTAGTTTGGAGTTTAAAACAGGTAGCATAGGGGAAGCAACTGCTCTAACAGGAACTCAGTTGCAGCAAGAGACTCCCAGGAGGGCAAACACTTTAGAGGTGTCCTCACTGAGGAGGTCAAACATCCCTGCTGACTCATAAGAGACCCTGTCTTGTGGCTGCCCAAAATGGAGAAGGCTCACTCAGAAAAGCAACAGACACTTTGAGAAACTTCATCAGGAATATTTGTAAACAAGGTCCAGGGGAGCACATAACCCTCCAAGTATCATCTGCTCCAGATGTGTTGACAAATTGTACATTGGACTCACTAGCCATCTCAGAACCCTTCAAAGCAGAGAGGAGGCAAGTCATCTGTGATTCTGAGGGACCGCCTCAGAAGATAGCACAGCAAATGATCCACTCTTCATTTCACTCTGCTGGATCTGATCTTGGACTATTTCATGCAGACACAATATCTGAAGTGTGAAAATATTCCATTCCCCATCACTAATATTTCTCACACATCAGAACATCTTTTTGCACAGTACATTAGGTCTTGGAGTTGGCTCCAAGATGGCAGACTAAGGCGGTGGCATGGGCTTGGAGAGTGGAAGTATCCAAGGCCGAGTGAATGATAAAGGAGGAGGCATTCAGTGGCATTGGCAGTCACAGCAATGCCAGGATGAGGCGAACATATCTCCACCCCAGTCTGGATCTCCCGGTGAGCAAGGAGCAGGTCCAAGGCTGAATCCCCCAGCCCAGACCCACAGGCTGAACCAAGGCTCTAGGTCTGCAGCTGGGACAGGCTCCTGATCGAGTAGCAGTGCTGGTGAGAGAACGGCAGAGGACCACTGCAACTGAGGACATTGTCTGGATGAGCGTCGGTTGGAGCTCCAGAGGTATGAGAATTAGCCCATGGCTCCAGCTCAGATGTGGCAGTCATGGGAGTGGTGGCAGCGCAGGCCCGTAACCGATACTCAGAACCCATTACTGAAACCCTGGCCAACGTCAAGTGGAGCAGCAGAGGAGGATCAAGAAGGGGAAAGAAAGATGAACTCTATTTGAATAATATCCTTTAATATATTCAATAATTCAAAATGGTGCCAGAGTATGGCGACACTACACACTTTTCACTATAATTTCAATTCAATTCAATTCAATTCAACTCAACAATCTAATAACTAGTATACAGAACAACCTTGATTATCTGAACATCAATTATCCGAATTTCGGATTATCCGAACAAGGTCTCAAGATCCTGTAAAAATGCTATCCATTATCCAAACAATCCATTATCCGAACTCTCAGTTATCTGAACAAAACACTTCCCACCTGTTTTGTTTGGATAGTCAAGGCAAAATGTGACGCAACACTACAAAGTATGAAGACATGTCAACAAGAGCTGAGGTCACATTGGATTTGGTACTGGGTAATGAACCTGGCCAAGTGTTAGATTTGGAGGCAGTTGAGCACTTTGGTGATAGTGACCACAATTCGGTTATGTTTAGCGATGGGAAGGGGTAGGTACATACCGCAGGGCAAGAGTTATAGGGAAAGGCAATTATGATGTGATTAGGCAAGATTTAGGATGCATAAGATGGAGAAGGAAACTGCAGGGGATGGACACAATTGAAATGTGGAGCTTATTCAAGGAACAGCTACTGCGGGTCCTTGATTAGTGTGTACCTGTCAGGCAGGGAGGAAGTGGTCGAGCGAGGGAGCCGTGGTTTACTAAAGAAGTTGAATCTCTTGTCAAAAGGAAGACGAAGGCTTATGTTAGGATGAAACGTGAAGGCTCAGTTAGGGCACTTGAGAGTTACAAGTTAGCCAGGAAAGACCTAAAGAGACCTCTATGAAGAGCCAGGAGGGAAAACGAGAAGTTGTTGGCAGTTAGGGTCAAGGAAAATCCTAAAGCCCTCTATAGGTATATCAGGAATAAAAGAATGAGTAGAGAAAGTTTAGGGCCAATCAAGGATAGTAGTGGGAAGTTGTGCGTGGAGTCCAAGGAGGTGGTGAATGTTTTCATCAGTATTCACACTGGAAAAATACAGTTGTCGAGGAGAATACTGAGATACAGGCTACTAGACTAGATGGGATTGAGGTTCACAAGGAGGAGGTGTTAGCAATTCTGGAAAGTGTGAATATAGCTAAGAACCCTGGGCCGGATGGGATTTATCCTAGGATTCTCTGGGAAGCCAGGGAGGAGATTCTAGGACCTTTGACTTTGATCTTTATGTTGTCATTGTCTACAGGAATAGTGCCAGAAGACTGGAGGATAGCAAATGTTGTCCCCTTTTTCAAGAAGGGGATTAGAGACAATCCTGGTAATTATAGACCAGTGAGCCTTACTTCGGTTGTTGGTAAAGTGTTGGAAAACGTTATAAGAGATAAGATTTATAATCAACTAGAGAGGAATAAGTTGATTAGGGATAGTCAACATGTTTTTGTGGAGGGTAGGTCATGCCTCACAAATCTTATTGAGTGCTTTGAGATGGTGACCAAACAGGTAGACGAGGGTAAAGCAGTTGATGTGGGGTATATGGATTTCAGTAAGGCACTTGATAAGGTTCCCCACGGTAGGTTATTGCACAAAATATGGAGTCATGGGATTGTGAGTGATTTCGTGGTTTGGATCCGAAATAGGCTAGCTGAAAGAAGACAGAGGGTGGTAGTTGATGGGAAATGTTCATCCTGGAGTTCAGTTACCAGTGGTGTACCACAAGGATCTGTTTTGGGGCCACTGCTGTTTGTCATTTTTATAAATGACCTTGATAAGGGCACAGAAGGATGGGTTAGTAAATTTGCAGATAATGCTGAAGGATGTTGTAGGTTACAGAGGGACATAGGTAAGTTGCAGAGCTGGGCTGAGAGGTGGCAAATGGAGTTTAATGCAGAAAAGTGTGAGGTGATTCACTTTGGAAGGAGCAACAGGAATAAAGAGTACTGGGCTAATGGTAAGATTCTTGGTGTCCGTGTACATAGATCCTTGAAAGTTGCCACCCAGGTCGATAGGGTTGTTAAGAAGGCATACGGTTGTTAGCTTTTATTAGTAGAGGGATTGAGTTTCCGAGCCACGAGGTTATGCTGCAGCTGTACGAAACTCTGGTGCGGCCGCACTTGGGAGTAATGCGTACGGTTCTGGTCACCACATTATAGGAAGGATGTGGAAGCTTTGGAAAGGGTTCAGAGGAGATTTATGTGGATGTTGCCTGATATAGAGGGAAGGTCTTATGAGGAAAGGCTGAGGAACTTGAGGCTATTTTTGTTAGAGGCAAGAAGGTTGAGAAGTAACTTAATTGAGACATACAAGATAATCAGAGGGTTAGATAAGGTGGACAGTGAGAGCCTTTTTCCTTGGTTGGTGATAGCTAGCACGAGGGGTCATAGCTTTAAATTGAGGGGTGATAGATATAGGCCAGGTGTCAGAGGTAGTTTCTTTACTCAGAGAGTAATAGGGGCTTGGAATGCACTGCCTACAACAGTAGTAGACTCACCAACTTTAAATGGTCATTGGATAAACACATATAAACAGGCCTGTACTCTGCTGTAATGTTCTATATTCTAAATCCCTGTAAAGGAGAAAATAAACTACTCTCTCACCAGCAGTGAATACTAGCTATAACCATGGCAACCCCATTCAATAACCGCCACTAAAGATTCTGGGATAGCAGAAACAAATCTACTTATGATACACAATTAATCGAAAAGAAAATGTTCACAAATCATGTCCTAAATAAAATAACTGACCACATCAATAAAAAGTCTATCCACCAAATTTATATCCTAACAATTGCTAGACACACATTTACTACATTATACTCAAAATCAAATGTCAATTGACAACATTATGCATATAATTACCCTCAAGCAATCTGGGTCACACTACTCCACAGAAATGGGACAGTGAAAATGTTGTCTCTGAATGTAACTTAGCTACTCATGAAAGCTACTGCATAGCTCACACACAGACTGAGAAATAAAATCACCTCCTGTGTTCCTCTCTTGAAGACACCCTTCAAGCTACGCTGACCTGGGTGGCATAAAGGTAAAATTGCCCAGTCTCAATCTTTATTTCACCAGTCAGCTCCCTGCCTGAAATGAACAGAAACGGTTGCTGGTTGGGTTTGAAAATGCAGAATCTAGAAGACCACCAGATGGCACAATGCCACCCAGAAGGTTAGGTCCAGAATGCAAGGTTTGTGGATGGGTTTCATGAGACGGAACCTGGGACACAGTCCCTCCAGGATAGCCCTGGAATCTCCAAGGATTGAATATCAATTTCTAAGACCCTGTGCTGTGAAACCCTGGATTGAAATATTGTAAGGACATTAAAAAAGTTTTTTGTCATTTTCTTTGAACATTTCTCTTCACCAGATGTAGAAACATTAAAAAGGCATTAAAATATCTGTTTGGCTGCTAGTTAAGCAAGTTAGATATAGTTCTTAGAATGATAGGAATCAAAGGGCATGGGTAGAATGCAAGAACATGGCACTGAGTTGTATGCCATGATCATATTGAATGGTAGAACAGGCTTGAAGGGCCAAATGGCCTATTCTTGCACCTAGTTTCTCTGTTTCTATGCTTTTCATCATCACTTGAGTAATAAATCCTTTTTGCTTTCTAATTAGTGTACCTTAACATGAGGTTTGAACAGATGGATGGCCCAAAGATTGCAGGGATCCTTTATTCCACTGGTGTTAGGAGTTTGCAAACATGAAGGAAAATTAAAGAGAAACAAGAACAATATGTACATGAGATAAAGTCTGAGGGTAACATTGGGTTGAGAAATCTATTATCTAAATGCTCCCCCTTCCCATCTGCCTTCTACCATCATAGACACCTATTTTTCAGAGGGAGTCTGGCTGACTGTCTCCCCTCACTGTCACCACCTGCTGGTGGAGATCCCGGTGAACTGCTCAACTCCCTTGGTCCATGTCTTCTATCACCATTGTCATCTGCTGTTGGAGGTCCCATTACAGGAAGGCAGTGCAACACGAGGATGAATGTGTTGGCCGCATAATGACTGGAATGTGGGATCAAGTCATATGATGACACCTTCAGGAATATACTTAGTCACATTTGGTAAGCCTAGGTGCAAGAGAGTTAAGCTTTCCTCATGGGACCAAGAGGAGCATCTACTCCAAATACCAAAAGGAAATATTTTTTAAAAAAATTATCTTAAATGTCCTCTTCAGTCCAAGGCCATCCTCCTACAGTTGTTACCTGACCACAAAGCCAAAAAAGCCTTCCAATCAGGCCTCAGTTAAAACTGCCACCAGTATCTGATAATATTGTATTTAAGGGAGAACCCCACCAACTTCAAGGGTGTGCCTTTACCAGCTGCTGAGATAAACACATTAAAATTAGAGATGGTTGGAATCGGGGGGTTGGGGGAGGGGGGGGGGGTACACCAGTGGCAAAATATCTGACTGCTTTTAACTGCCGACCAACCTTGTTTACCACCAGGTGAAAACTGCTTCTGCAGTTTCTATATATCCTCATGGAAACACTGATGTGTTTAGGTATTTTAAAATAAATGTTCATATGTGCACTATGGAGAGGGCTATAAATATTGATAGAAAATATTAGGTATGAACAACTGCACATCTTCATGACCTACATAACTCTTCTCTTCAGTGTAAGAATAATGGAGCTTACTCCATTCTTCTCTTTTAAATGAATCTGAGAGGCAAGTATAAGCCTGCAGTTTAGATCAAAAAGATTTAATTTTCTCCAGTTACCTATTGGTTAACCTTTGTATAAAATTTATTTTATTTTAAAAGGTTAATCACCACAGTAAAAGTCCTTTTTTGCACTGTAAAATAACACACTAACAGAGGAAGCTGAACTATCTAAACATAACTGAAAAACATGGTGCCTTTTTTCCTCTGAAACTGGCAAACCATGATTAAAAACAAATTCTCAAATATCTTAAATTTCAGAATTTGCAGATTCCCAAAATTTCACAAACAGGTCATAAGAAGATTAGACACCTACCCATTTTTCATTGGAAGATCCATTAACTAATTGTAGGGATGACAACACAACAGCGCAAAGCTCTTTGTGTAAGTTCAGTTTTGACTGAGCAATAATTCAATTCTAATGAAACATGGGTCTCAAAATATAAAATTACCTTGTGCTTTCAAATGCTGACTGGCCATTTTTATATACGATTTCAATGATCCAACTTCCTCTTTGTTTCATCGATTGGAAGCTTACCCAGTCCAAATTAAGATATTTTGACGACTTACTTTCTACAAAATAGTGAACTTGTATGCACTTCTTTTTTCAAACTTTGTTTTCTGCTCTTGAAGAGTCCATCCCATACTTAGGTGCAGTTTAACAGCACCAACAGTTCTCCTCTCCTCTGTTGCAGTGGCTATTCTTCATGCGGAAGTCTGGAAAGTGGATGTTGGGAGATGTCATATATTAGCTTCTGAAACATTGCTATGCATAACATTTGGTGTGGACAACTGAATTGGAATTAAATATGGTTTGACTTTATTCCCTGCTCCATCCTTGGGACGTAGAGATAAATTGTAATAACACGACAACCACCACTGCATATTTTTATATTGTTATCTCTCATTATTTTGAAATACAAGTGGATACGTGTATTGCTGGAATGAATTTGTTGCTGTTGACTGAATAGCATTTTCAGGCCATCCAGGACTTGGTTTTGCAAAGTTGCGACACTCCAGTGACCAGTTGCAAATCACGTGGCAAGTGTAGAACTTCATCAAACGTTTTGATAATGATGTGTTGAACCAAATCACATACCAAGATATGGGATGGTGGAGATGAACAGGGAAATTGTTATATAATAATTGAATTAATTGGCTCAAAAGCCTTTAACAACCTCATATTTAGACATTTGATATTCTCTATATTTTTAAGCGTTAGAGTTATTGTGCTTTGTCTTCTTGCATCATGCTGGACTGTACACTGGCAGTGCTGTTGTCTGGATGAAAAGTAAATGAAAATCCATGTAAGTTGATCAAATCATGTCTGAGCCATGTCAGAATATGAAGGTAAGTAAAGAATCTCTCTACATTTTCTCTTCCAAAGTGGAAGTCGCACAGTTCTTCGATCCAATCTAAAAACGATCGCGAATTATTAATGACAGCATGTTTAAAGCGATGCCCAAGCATGAATTTTATATTATATATAGCGCATACCAGAAGGCCTTCATTTGGAAGAAAACTACTCAATGTTTCCCCAAAGCTTACTCACATTCGTTGTGAGATATGTGCAAAACCACATATGTCATGACCATCCCCAAGAGACAACTGAACTATCTCCTATTAACATTCAACTACATTATCATCATGGGATCCCCCACTATCAATAACCTTGGTGTTGTCATTGGCCTGAAGCTGAACTGGACCAGCCATATAAAGAGAATCTATAAGAGCAGGTCAGAGCCTAGGAATTTTGAGAGAAGTAACTCACCTCCCAACTCCTCACAGCCTGTCCACTCCCTACAAGGCATAAACCATAGTCTCCACTTGCCTGGATGGATGCATCTCCAACAACACTGAAGAAGCTTGACACCATCCAGGACAAAGCAGCTTGTCTACCACCTTCAACATTCATTCCCTCCACCACTAATGCACATCGATAGCAGAGTGCATCATTTACAAGACGCACTGCAGCAACTCACCAAATCTCCTTAGACAGCATCTTGTGAACACACAACCACTTCCATCTAAAAGGACAAGGGCAGTAGATACATGGGATCACCACCCCCTACAAGTTCCCCTTCAATCGTGACTTGGAAATATATCACCATTCCTTCAGTGTCACTGGGTCAAAATCTTGGAATTCCCTCCCTCAGAGTATTGTGGATCTAACCATAGCACATGGCCTGCAGCAGTTCAAGAAGGCAGCTCATCACCATCTTAAGGCAACAAAGGATTCACAAATGCTGGCTCAGCCAGCAATACCTATATTGCGTGATCAAAAAATAAGCAACAACAAGGAATGAATTTGAAACTTTCTTTATTTTCCAAAATTAACTATGGTATGTACAATAAGTGGCTGTTTTAAGTTGCCCAATTTTAAGTCTTTTCACTTTAATAGAGATCAGTTGTGTTTATCATTTTGAGTTACATTTTAAAGTCATTTTTGCTGCCTGCCCCTCTTCCGCGGTTACGTTAGGGCCCGGGTGTCCTTGGAGAAGGAGCACGCGGTGTCGACCAACACCCTGGAGTTGTTCAGGGAGAGGTGGGCGCCGCAGGGAGTGGAGTGTATTATTTCTCCCTCCAACTCTATTTTGATTTAGTCCCTACCCTCCCCTTCACTGTTTTTGATCACACAGCACTATCCTTTGATGTGAAGGGCAGTGTTTGTCACTGGCCACCCGGGTGTTTTCCTATCTTCCTGGTGGTGGAAATTGAATAAAGATTCGTGCACCTTGTGTCTTTCACTGTGTCTCACACCTGCACACACACACCATGGGTGCTGGGGATAAAATAAGCACTACCGCACTTAGGTGGTAGTGTGGGGTTTAAAATTAAAAAAAATAATAAATAAATAAATAAACAGGAGTGTGGGTGCTGCACAAAATAAAAGTCATTTTGCACCAGTTCTGACCATCAGTCCATGTGACCTGATTGACACCATATAAGAGCAGCCTCTGCAACCCCTTGAATCTCCCTCTTGCTGCCTACCCTCCAGTTCATGAAGACTTCCTGACCCTCCTGGTTTGCTGCCACCTCTTCATCTCACCATTTCTCCAGCTCACTGTTTACCTCCTACCTCTTGCTGCTCATCACCAAAACCCACATTTATAGCAACAGTTTCGGAGAGAGACATGGTAAGCAGGAGGAGCAGCAAAGGCCACAAACTAGAGAGTTGGTGAGAAGAACAATCTACAAAACAATTGGGGTGGGGGGGGGGGGGCAAAAAGCAGGAGAAGCCATGAGCTGCAAAATTAACAAAGTCAAGGGTCAGGGAAAGGGAGAGTCCACAAGCCAAAAGGTTGGCAGTGAGAGGGTCAGGAAGTATGGAAAGCTGGTAGTTTGGTGAGCAGGATTGGTGGTGAGCAGGATTGGCAGTTTGCAGGAGAGCCAGCAAGTGGGAGGGAGGTAGAAAGTTACCATATTTATCTTTATTTTTTCAATTTATTTTGTAAGTTATTTAGCAATGTAAATTATTTCAATTTGCAGGATATATTCTTCTAACATTTTTTGTCTGATGAGATGCCATACTGAACTTAACTATAGCTTTTACACTGGATTTAACGGCTCAGGCATGAGAGTGTTATCATTGAACAAAGGCTGATATCTTGCATAGGAGCATTATAAATATTTTTGTTAAGTTTACATGTGTTTGAGACATTCACACCACATGCTGAGAAACATTAAATTAATCAAAGAGAATGCTACATTCAGGAAAACATCTGGTTGTTATGGATTGAATTTTACAGGGTTAAATACTGATATAAAAGGTGCAAGACACCAGGGACCATGATTATTCTGCCATTAGACCTGTTATAACCTTGGAAGTGTGAACTGTGAACAACTGTCTAGGCTCAATAATATAGGCTATGAGTTCAGATCAATCTCTGAGACGTTGTGCTCCATTACCTTCAGAAGGGGACATTTTAGAGGTTCTCCTCATTGGAGTTTTTCCCCTGTGGTTACTGAATCCCCGCAGAAGATTAATCAAATCAGGAAGAGGCCATAATAGTAAAATTTGGACCACAGACCAGAGTTTTCTCGATTTCTATTTTCTTATATTTCACATCATTTCCATAGAGAACATCAACATTTTCTGATACGTCTTAAGATCAGCAGGATTAAAGGCAATTATGTGTCTGCAAAAGGAGAACATCTGATAAATTAGACCAGTCTAGCCATCACAACTGGGCAGTTCTGATATTGCAAATTTTTAAGAAACAAAACTGTTAAAAGAATACTGCTTCTTTAAAACCTGTAACTGAAGTTTTAAAAGTCTGTTACCTTGAGTTTGTTTAGAACCTATTGAATTGAGTTATTCAATTATCACTCACAAAAGAATTAGCTTAGAATTTGATTATGGAAATGGAATTCCATAATTTGGAAATGGATTTGAAAATGGAATTGTGTAGATTAGATGCGCTTCAGATTGGTCTCACAACATCAAGGGCTGAAGGGCCTGTACTACGCTGCAATGTTCTATGTGCTATTACCCCTGTACAACATAGTGGGAGTGTAGTGATTGGAACCAGGTAGATCTTGTTGACTATGAGGTCCTTGATTGGTGTTGCTAACCTGGGCCAATTAGGTAAGCCCTGCCTGACCAATAGTCACAGGGGAATTTGAGGTTTGTCCTCCTCTCCCTGTAAATTGGTTGAACGGTAGGGTTCAGGGCCCAGCTTTGCTGCTCCTCTCCCTTGTAAAATTGCTGTCTTTTGTGTACAGCTGTCAATGTTTTTTTGTAAACTGTTTTGTAATTTGTTCAATAAAAAAAAAAATAGTCACAGGGGATTTAGAATCTCCTCAGTTCAGGGGACTAACTCTGAACTGGCTGGCCACAGAGCTAGTGTGTACTGTTGTTGGTTTGTTGTTTTGGGGGAACCTGATACCTGAACTGGCATTCCTTTTTTTTATTGAGGACTGATTTTTAAACTGGCTGATCTTCACAGTCAATGTGTTACAGATGTAATTCAGTTCATTAGGGAACTGTTGTTTCACTGGCTGGTTACAGCCTGTGTGTTACTCTTTTCTTCCACTTTGAGAAAAGGACTGTACTGATTTTGTAGCAGGCCTCAGCCCTTGCACTCTGGTTTTCTTTCTTTTTTGCATGTGTTTTATTTTGGTGTTTGGACTGAGCCCCTGTGAGATAATGTACCTTTCCAGATGAACTGTTTCTGTGTGGGTAGGTCTGACCCTCTGTGAGTGGACTAGGCCTCTGTAAAGACTGAACACCTGTGTGTGTGTGTGTGTGTATGCTGGGAGGTGAGCATTTGCTGCCTGTTGGTGTGGACTCTGCCTGTTGGAGTGGATCATTCCCTGTAAGTTAACCGTATCTTTTATAATGAACTGTATTCTTGTGAGTGGGCCTAGTTCTCTGTGGATAGACCAAGCCTCTATGGAGACTGAACACCTGTGGGGTGTGCATTTGCTGCTTTCAGGAGTGGACTCTGCCTTTGGTTGTGGATTCTGTTTATGGTAATGGTCTCTGGTTCAGAAGGGACTCTGTTGGTAATTGACATTGTTTTGTCACTTGTTGGCTTTATCAGTGCAGTGTCTTGTGTCTCTGGGTCTGGCAGGCCTTACTGTGAGCTGGGAGGCTCATAGGTCATCCTGAGAGCCAAGGGTGGGTAGGCCGTCCTAAGAGCCGGAAGGTGGGTAGGCTGTTCTGAGTGCTGCTGTTCCGAGAAGGGGTAATTGGGATGGGCTGTTCTAGAGGTGATTGGAAGGTGTGTCGGAGTGGCTGAGAGTCAGAAGGTACGTAAGTGTGGGCCAAGATCCAGAATACTTGTGGGCTGCTCTGAGCACTTTTCTCCCAGGGAGGGGATGGGCTGTTCTAGATGTGGCCTGGACATGTGTCAGGGCAGTCCACAGGCCAGATGGTGCATCCGGGTGGGTGAGAACCAGATGGTATGTAGGGGCAGATGGAGCTGGAAGGCGGGTAGGACATCCTTAGCGTTGTCACCTCGGGGAGGTACCGGGACGGTTTGTCTTAAAGGTGGCCGGAAGGTGAGTCAGGGTGGGGATTGAGAGCCGGAAGGGGTGTGAGGTGGGCTGCCTTAGAGTGGTCGGAAGGTGGGTGGGACAGGTGGCTTGCTGGGTTGCGGAATGGGAGTGGGTGGTCTGTATTCTATGCACTGTTTCTCATTTTATTGGATTGTCTTGTATGTATTTGTTACTTTTGTGGTGACTGAAAGTGGGATTTGAGGTTTGTCCTCATTCACCTGAAAACTGGTTGAACGGTGGGGTTTAGGGATCTGTCTTTGCCACCCCTTTCCCCTCCAAATTGCTTGTATGTGGCTGTTCATGTTAACTGTTTATCTGTAATTTGTACTAGTTAATAAAATATTAACAGGGGATTTAGAATCGCCTCAGTTCAGGGGACTGACTGAGCTGGCAAGCACACATGGCCAATGTACTATGCACAAGTAAATAAAGGTGACATGGAGATGGACTATTGGCCTCTGTGCTGTTATTTCAGGACCTTCCAAAAGTGAAAGAATTCAAAGCTTGTGGGAGGGCAAGATGTTTTATCATAGAAACATTTTGCTTTGCTTGTGATAGAGACAAAAAAAACTGCAGATGCTGAAATCCAAAGTAGTCAGGCAGGAGGCTGGAAGAACACAGCAAGCCAGGCAGCATCACGAAGTGGAGAAGTTGACATTTTGGCTGTAACCCTTCAAGACTGGGGTTGGGTGTAGGGGGAGCTACAGATAAAGGGGGAGGCGTGGTGAAGTGGGGCGAGGTGAAGACAGGCAGAGGGTATGAACTGGTTGGTCAATGAATCTGGTGGGTGGCAGGGAGGGGGAGGAGCTGGGAAATTGGAGACCTCAATATTGAGTCCTCTGGGCTGTAGGCTGCTCAGGCAGAAGATGAAGTGGTGTTCCTCCAATTTGCGGTTTTAATTGAATTTATTGTCTCGTGAACTGAGGCACAGTGAAAAGCTTTGTCTTGAGAGCAATACAGGCAGGTCACAGAGTTAAGTAGCATAGATAAGTAAATAATAGGTAAACAGCGGCAAAAACCAAAACACAGGTACAGGTGAACGTTAAGAGTTTGTGAGTCCATTCAGTATTCTAACAACAGTAGGGTAGTAACTGTTTCGAAACCGGCTGGTGTGTGTGTTCAGGCTTCTGTACCTTCTCCCCGATGGTAGAGGTTGTAGAAAAACATTGCCAGGGTGGGATGGATCTTTGAGAATGCTGGCGGCCTTTCCTTGACAGCGGGCCTGGTAGATGGATTCTATAGATAGGAGGTTGACCTTTGTGATTGTCCGGGCTGAGTTCCAGTGCGTCCACATGAAGTGTCCAAGAAAGCTTGTTGTGGATGACCCACTCCCAGGAGCTTGACACTCCCCACTGGTTCCACTCTGTGCTGTTAATGTGTGGGGGGGAAGGGGGGGCATGAGTAACATCCTGCCGAAAGTCAATAATGAGTTCCTTGGTTTTGCCGGCATTGAGAGCTAGGTTGTTCTCAGTGCACCATTTTTCCAGGTCTTCCACCTCCCGTCTGTAGTCTGTTTCGTCGCCATCTGAGATTTGACAGACTACGGTGGTGTCATCAGCGAACTTGTAAATAGCATTAGTCTGGTATTTGGCGACACAGTTATGGGCATACAGTGAGTACAGTAGAGGGCTGAGTACACACCCCTGGGGGGCTCCAGTGTTGTGTTAGTGACGTTGAAATATTGTCCCCAGTCTTCACTGATTGTGGCATGTGGGTCAGGAAACTGAGGATCCAGTTGCAGAGAGTGGAGCTGTTGTGGTTATGGAGGAGGCCAAGGATGGTCATGTTGGAATGGGACTGGTAAGGGGAATTAAAATGGACGGTGGCTGGGAGGTCCAGTCGGCCCCTGTGGGCCCGGCTGAGATACTTGGTGAACCGTTCCCTAAGTTTACGGTTCTTCTTCTCCTCGATTGTAGAGAAGACCACATCGGGAGCACCTGATGCAGTCAACTAGGTTGGAAGAGAGACAGGTGAATCTTTATCGTCACCTATCCCCACCTCACCACTCTGCCCCCACCACCCCCTTTATCTGCAGCTCCCCCTACACCCAAACCCAGTCCTGAAGAAGGGTTACACCTGAAACATCGATTTCTCCACCTGATGCTGCCTGGCTTGCTGTGTTCTTTCAGCCTCTTGCCTGTCTACTTTGCTTGTGATGAAGACAGGCTGCAATTGTCATTCTATGCAGTACGCCCAGGAAGAATCCAGACATCAGAAATGGTTCTTGGCCAGAAGGAGCAAAAGGAGGAAGGCATACAGAAATCACCTGCTCTTCTATAAAAGAGTTCAGTCAATTTGCAAGTGAAATATCTGCAGAGCTAGTGATGAGCAAGAAAACTCTCACCCTCAAATCCTGCTGATTGCTGAGTCCACTAGTACAGGCAAACATTGACTATTGAATTACATAATTCATCACAGATGCTGAATCTGACTTCAAGTTTCAACCACTTTGCTTTAGAAAAATAAACTAGAGGAACTAACAGAATTCAATAGTCAATGTTTGCCTGTACTAGTGGACTCAGCAATCAGCAGGATCATCTCCCAGACCATCCATAACCTCATCACCTCAGGGAATCTCCCATCCACCGTCTCCAACCTCATAGTCCCACAACCCCGCACCGCCCGTTTCTACCTCCTGCCCAAAATCCACAAACCTGACTGCCCCGGACGACCCATCGTCTCAGCCTGCTCCTGCCCCACTGAACTCATCTCTGCATACCTCGACACGGTCCTGTCCCCATTAGTCCAAGAACTCCCCACCTACGTTCGTGACACCACCCACGCCCTCCACCTCCTCCAGGATTTCCGCTTCCCCGGTCCCCAACGCCTCATCTTCACCATGGACATCCAGTCCCTGTACACCTCCATCCCCCATCACGAAGGACTCAAAGCACTCCGCTTCTCCCTTTCCCGCCGTACCACCCAGTACCCTTCCACCGACACCCTCCTTCGACTGACCGAACTGATCCTCACCCTGAACAACTTTTCTTTCCAATCCTCCCACTTTCTCCAAACAAAAGGAGTAGCCATGGGCACCCGCATGGGCCCCAGCTATGCCTGCCACTTCGTAGGGTATGTGGAACAATCCATCTCCCGCAACTACACTGGCCCCACCCCCCATCTTTTCCTCCGCTACATTGATGACTGTATCGGCGCTACCTCGTGCTCCCACGAGGAGGTTGAACAGTTCATCCACTACACTAACACCTTCCACCCCGACCTCAAATTCACCTGGACAGTCTCGGACTCCTCCCTCCCCTTCCTAGACCTTTCCGTTTCTACCTCAGGCGACCGAATCAACACGGACATCTACTACAAACCAACCGACTCCCACAGCTACCTAGACTACACCTCCTCCCATCCTGCCCCCTGTAAAAACGCCATCCCATTCTCCCAATTCCTTCGTCTCCGCCGCATCTGCTCCCAGGAGGACCAGTTCAAAATACGTACAACACAGATGGCCTCCTTCTTCAAGGACCGCAATTACCCCCCCCGACGTGGTCGACGGTGCCCTCCACCGCATCTCCTCCACTTCCCGCTCCTCCGCCCTTGAGCCCCGCCCCTCCAACCGCCACCAGGACAGAACCCCACTGGTCCTCACCTACCACCCCACCAATCTCCATGTACAGCGCATCATCCGCCATCACTTCCGCCACCTCCAAACAGACCCCAGCACCAAGGATATATTTCCCTCCACTCCCCTATCAGCTTTCCGTAGAGACCACTCCCCCCGCGACTCCCTTGTCAGATCCACACCCCCCACCGACCCAACCACCACTCCCGGCACCTTCCCTTGCAACCGCAGGAGGTGCAACACCTGCGCCCACACCTCCCCCCTCACTTCTCTCCAAGGCCCCAAAGGAAAATTCCATA